>NC_138750.1:24497540-24562003 GCF_965113315.1 Podarcis vaucheri
GAGAGACTTCAGAGAAGTGTGACTGGCCCAAGGTCACCCAGCAGCTGCATCTGGAGGAGCAGGGAAGCGAACCCAGTTCACCAGATTACAAGACTACTGCTCTTAACCACTACACCACACTGGCTCCTTGAGAGAATACTTCAGTCCAGAAACCAACCTTATTCTCCTGACTGGGGCGGAAAGGGAACGAGCGGAAGTGAACCCATGATTTAAATAGGAACTAGGTGAAAATGACCCCTTTATTGTTTAGTATTATACCAAGTTCCATGCATAACATCTGAAATAGGAACATTTTAACTTACATCAATATATTATCCTGCAAGATTCCTTTGGTTCTTGTTTAAAGTTTGTTTCACTTTTGGGTCTGTTTCATATCTATACTGTATTTACCATGTTGCTATAATGAAGTGAAGTTTAGGAAGTGGTCATTTTTAAGGTATATGATGGGAGTGTGGATTAATAGGATGGACACACACACAAAAAAACCATACATGTTCTACCAAGGCATGGTCAGTGGTTGTGGTCTCACTTTCCCTGTATTTATGGTGTGTGAACAGTCCCATTGTATCCTGAATCTATAGAAGCACATGACTAGTTCCATGCACCTAAGGGGTATTTGAATGTGGGATTTTAAAAAACTGCTGTATCAGTTTCCTGTGTGTTAAACCTCCTCCAGAAGTGAGAGGTCTTTCAACAGCAGCTTGTGAGCTGGCACTGTCAGTATAAAGGTCTCTGTTCAAAGGAAGGGGGTATTGCAGATATTAATATTGTGCAGCTAGGATGCAGAATAATGGACTCCTTTTGGAATGAAGATTGTCCATACTCATAAATATGATTCAAAGCTTTACTAACCAGAACTCCTTCAAAACAGGTACAAAAGCAACCAATGATACATCCAAACAGTTCTCTCAGACATACACTTGCCCAAGCAAAGCTTCAGCATCTTCTTAGGAAAATAATATAATTCCAAACAGACCTAGAATCAAAGGTCTCTCTCTTTCTCTTCTTACAGCCTCCATCAGCCTGGAGCTGTTTTCTCATTTGCACGTCTTTCTCCCACTGTGCCTGGAAACAAAAGACCAAAGACAACTCCCTTCAAAATGGGTGGTGCTATGTACCTCGCATGATCTAAGGTTAAACACTCACATGAAAGAGCAGAGAACATCAACAGTTGATTACACTGGTCAACAACAAATTTGTTGTCTGCGTTTTTTCAGTTGATTTAGGACAAATCTGATGTGCTGAATCCAAAAATCACATTGGTTTTGCTTCACCCTTTTTCAAACATCAGGGCTTGAACTTCCGTTTCTTGGAACTCCTGGAATGCTCAGCGGCAGGGAGGTCTCTCTTCAGAGTCCAAGAGTAGTCAGCCATCATGACTGTGTCCCAGCGACCCTGATACCTGGTCTCCATCTCTTTCATGTCCTGATGGAATCTCTCCCCCTGCTCGTCACTCATTGAACCCAGGTTCTCAGGAAATCAGTCCATATGTGAAAATAGGTAGTGCATCTTGACACTCATGTTGCAGCCCAGGTTTCTGAAAGCAGTCAGCATGTTGTTGACAAGTTGACAAGGCCTTATTGTTGCCAAGAAAGTTCTTCACTACCAGAACAAATGCCTTCCACACTTCCAGTTCCACTTCGTTCATTGAGTTTCCGAACTCTGGATCTCTGATGAGCTGACGGATCTGAGGACCGTCAAAGATGCCAACTTTCAACTTCTCCTGGAAAAGCCTGGCACAAGTAAATGAAGCAGTCACCATCCTTGTCCAGAGCCTTGGTGAACTGCTTGATTAAGCTGAGCTTGATGTGCAGCGGTGGGAAGAGTATTCTGTCTCTGTCCACCAGAGGGTCATCGATGATGTTCCTTTCTTTGCAAGGCACCAATTCCTCCCACACAGACCAGTCCTTCTTCGTGTAATGCTGAGCATGGTCCCTACTATCCCACATGCACAGAAAACATGGGTACTTGGTGAAGCCAGACTGTTGTCCCAACAAAAAGTTCACCATCTTCAGGTCAACACAAATAAACCACTTATGCTGATCATAACCAATTTTCTCCAGCACATACTTCACCGCTTCATAGTTCTCCTTCAGTGTAATCGAGTGAGCCAGGGGTAGAGAGGCAAACTGGTTGCCGTTGTGTAGCAGAACACATTTCAGTGATCGCTTGCTGCTGTCAATGAACAGTCTCCAATCTTTGGGTTTGTACTGTGGCACTCCAAGATTGAGCATAAGCTGCGCAATATCTGCACAGTACACCAAGTCCTTCTCTTCCGAGAAAAAACGGAGGTACTCTTGATGCCTGTTGTGGAAGAAGCTGATGCGAGCACTGTCAGAGAGGAGTTTTTTTTCCTTCAACCTGGATGCCAACAGTTTGGCAGAGCCCTTTGACAAGCTGAGGTCGCGAACTAGATCATTCAACTCCTTTTGGGAAAATGTGGAGCATCATCTTCAAGAACCACTTCTTCTTCTTCTTCATGTCCTTCAACACTGGAGGCATCTTTGTCACACTAATGTCAGGAAGTTCTCCGAAGATAGGCACTGGAATTTCATCACAACGAGCTACAGGACGATGTGCTGATTGAAGATCAGGATACTTGACGCTGCTCCGGTTCTTTCTGTTGATCCCAGTCACATCAAAAGCGCAGAAGTAGCAGTCAGTGACATGGTTTTTTATCTTAAAAACATATTTAGAATGATATGTGTTGACAAAAATCAGCTGATAATGCCACAAAAATGTAATCGATTTTGTCACAGGATCTGATTTTTTTCAAATCAACATAGCACAAAAACCTGACCTGATGGAGAGAAACGGATGCCATTTCCTGATTCAGCAGTGCAAAAATATCCTAATGCAGTTGTAGAAATCTAGACAACATTCAAAAAGTAAAAAATTGTTGCCCAGTGTTATTGGCCGAGCTAGAAGTTCATAGAGCTCTCTTTAGCTTTAGTATACCTTGATGGAATTGTTCAATGTTAAACCCTTACCAATACACATACACATACAAGCATTTTCCATTTCAGTGTGCAATTAATCAATTATACTTAACAGGGAGTGGTGGACCTAATCTCTTGGGCATGCCTAAAGTAAATGTGGAGAATGAAACTTAATATTTTAGAAACTGGCAGTTCCCTTGTCCTAACTAGGAGGTGGGTGGGATGGGAGTTGGAGTCCTTACCAACCCTCAATGACGAAGGTGGTTCTGTTGGACTACAAACCACCTGAAAGATGCAATAGAAGCAGCAAATAAGGTCTTCTTTGCTGTTATTATTGCTGTTTGTTGACGTTGAGCTCTAACCCATGTTCAGTCTGATTTGGAATGAGTTTTTCGTCACCGACGTTCTAGCCGTCTCAGCAATTGTTTCATCACCCTCAGCCCCGGGGCAAATCCACGGGGCCATCCAAGCTCCATGCAATCAGAGAAGGCACTTCAGAGCCAGACACTTGATGGCCCATGTTAACTCCACATTCCAGCAGACCACCAGGGAATCAGCTGTTTATTAGTGTTTATTCCCAGGTAATCAAGCTCAGAATACTGTGTAGTGCTTATTCTCAGGTAAGTATACACAGCACTGTAGTCAGAATAATTGAAAAAAAAACCAGTCCATATCTGTATTAAATCCTAGTTAATATATATGGAATAATTTTCTCTTCTTGGAATCTCTTAGCAAAATCTGGAGTGTCCCATCGATGGTTACAATGACATATTATTAAGATATCTTGATTGATTCTTTTGTTTCTCTCTCTTAGTAGTCTCCTTTCTAAGAGTGAATCATATGCAACGCTTGAGTGATTTAAATTGAGAACATTTTCTTCTACAAAAAAACCCAAACAACTTTTCCACCCCTTGAAAGTTTGATATAATATCAAGACAAGATTTCGCTTCACTTTGTTAGGATAGGGCTTCGCTTGTTCTGTTGCTGTCAGATTCTGTACTGTTATACATGTTATTTTACTTTTTGTGTATTCTGGATATAGGTGGTGGTTCACACCACATTCACCCTGGGATGAAATTATATTATTTGTTGCCCTTTTCACCCATACTCAGGAAGATAAAACATTTTTTTCCAAGGTATAAAAAGGAGTTAAAATAAACAGTGTAGCTAACCTTTCAGTAATAATGAGATCACATTTGGTCCCTAAATGAATTGGGACCAAAATATCTTCTCCCTGTATCAGCCAGCCTGTGCCCTTAGAACATAAGGGGGAGGTGTCCATCTTGTTTCCCCACCATTAGGCAAAGTACATTTGGAAATGATATGTGATAGGGCCTTATCTGTGGTGGTACCCTGACTTTGGAATGCCCTTCTGTAAGAGGCATGCCAGTTGCCTGCTTTATTAACACCCCAATGCCAGGCTAAGATCTACTTGTTTATCTGGTAAACAATGATTAGTTACTGTTGCAACAAGTGTGAAATGATTATGATTGGATCTACTACCAATTTGTGCTCTTGATCTTGTGCTCTTGTTGATTGTTTTATTGGTTTTATTGTACAATTTTTAAAATTTTAATGTTGGTCGTTTAAAGATTGTTGTCACCTGTTCTGGTATTTATATGAAGTAACATAATACGAAGTAACATATTTATATGATGTAACATAATATGCATAATGAAATAGTCTAATGCAGCTGTGGGCTGGACGTTGCTTTGTTACTGGTATTCCAGATGTCTTCAGATGCTGCTATTAGAGTCAAGCAATGAGATAGCTATTCCCAAGGCAAGAGTGCCAGCTGGAGGGCAGTTTTCCCCCAAGGAAACAGTAATCTTAGGCAGAAGTATAGCTTTTTTTTTTTTGGCTGCCTGCTTTACCTTTCCTCTCCTTCCACAATGCAACAGCCATGCATTCTGAATGGTTGACCCAGCTTACTGGAATGATCTCCCCCAGAGACCATCAATGTTCTCCCTACCTGGCCTTTAGATGCCCTTGTTTAGGAAGGTATTTAGTTAGATGGAGGGAGATGCTTTGGCTCTGTGCTGCTGATTATAAACCTCTAGAATTCACAGCTCTCTTTGCTTTGTTACTTTGTTATATTAAGTTGTATTGAAGTGATCTAATGTGCCTTAGGAGAATGTGGAAAGGTGAGTTATAAATACTCAGAAGGAAGAATTCTGGTTCAAGTTTGCTTGCTGACCTGAGATACTAAGAGCTTCTCCTCTTCCTGTTCCTTTAGAGCCAGTGTGATGTAGTGGTTAACAGCAGTGGACTCATAATCTGGTGAACCGGGTTTGATTCCCTGCTCCTCCACATACAGCTGCTGGGTGACCTTGGGCCAGTCACACTTCTTTGAAGTCTCTCAGCCCCACTCACCTCACAGAGTGTTTGTTGTGGGGGAGGAAGAGAAAGGAGAATGTTAGCCGCTTTGAGACTCCTTAGGGTAGTGATAAAGCAGGATATCAAATCCAAACTCCTCCTCTTCTTCTTCTTCTTCAAGTTGCTAGAACAGAGGTGGCTAAGGTGATGCCTCCAGATGTTGTAAAGTCTGTAGACTACAACTTCTATCTGCTTCAGCCAGCGTGGCCAAATGTCAAGGGTGGTGGCTTCACTTCTTCCCCTTAACCCTCAAGCAAGTTGCCTGGAGCCATATAATGTTCTCCAGTGCTGTATTTCCAGAAAAAGAGGTGCCGGAACTCACCAGGAACACCTCTCTCGTTCTCTTAGAATGGCAATGGCACCTACTTGAGAGGTAGAGGAACTGAGCCCCTGTGAGTTCTCACTGAAAAAGAAGTCCTGATGTTCTCCAGCATCGTGAGGTTTCCTCCTTGCTAATGCTGCCTTTCCTTTGTTCAAAGATAGAAAGCTCTGATGTCAACATGGTGGCCTCCAGGTGATGTGAACTGCTGCTCCCATCATTCCTGACCATTGCCCATGCTGGTTAGGGATGGTGGAAGTTGAAGTCCATCTGAAGAGCCCCACATTGCCTTGGTCTGTTGCAGTGTTTCCTGAACTCAGGTCTCCAGCTGCTTTTGGACTACAATTCCCATCATCCTTGACCGCTGGTCTTGCTAGCTAGGCATGATGGGAGTTGTAGTCCAAAAACAGCTGGAGACCCAAGTCTGGGGGACACTGGGTCTTTTGTATCCATTTAAATTACCATATTTTTTGCTCTATAAGACTCACTTTTTCCCTCCTAAAAAGTAAGGGGAAATGTGTGTGCGTCTTCTGGAGTGAATGCAGGCTGCACAGCTATCCCAGAAGCCAGAACAGCAAGAGGGATGGCTGCTTTCGCTGCGCAGCGATCCCTCTTGTTGTTCCGGCTTCTGAGATTCAGAATATTTTTTGTCTTGTTTTCCTCCTCCAAAAACTAGGTGTGTCTTATGGACTGGTGCGTCTTATGGAGTGAAAAATATGGTACTTCTTTCTATAAGCTGGCAGGGGAAAAAAAGAGAGCAGGAGTGTATAGTTGTCACCAGGCAAACAAGAATAAACATCAGAGGCACTAAAGCAGTACATCATATTTCACATTTGCTGCAGAAAACAGTGATGTAACAGTGAGATTGTAAAAGGTGCAAGGAAACCTTTGAGTGTCCAAAGACACACTTTATGCATGTGCTGCAGAAAACATTAATGGTACAATGTTTCCTCCAACTGTAATGTAAAACACTGCCATAATATTGCATCAGGCTTGTCTATGTTCGTTATCACGATATGTTCTCTTGACAGCTCTGAAAGCAGAAATAATAGATTTGTCAGGTACAGTACCGATGTGAGTCCAGAGCTGTCAGTATATTTCTGAACTAGGCATCCATCAAATGGAAAAGCAAGTAATGGATGATATATCTCTTATTCTTTTTGCCATCACCTAAGAAATCGTTCACTACGCTGCTCCTTGGTGTCCGTATTAGCATGCCATTGAATACTGAATTTTCAGACAGGTGCTCAGCAAAACACAGGGTGAGCTTGTTTCAGTCCTTCTCCCATGCCCCCCTCCAATCCCAATCTCTTCCCAATTCTAAAATAAAGTCTCTGGTGAGAATTTGCTTATAATGCAGGCTTGGGAGGTTGTTTTTTTGATGGATGTGGATGTCCTTGTCATGGAATTCTAATGGAATTCTACTCAATATCGATCCAGAGCAGAGTAAAAACACATTGCAGGATCCCCCCCAAAATAGACCAGAGGCAATTAATATTTCATCCAGCAGAGCTTTACTGCTACTGAAGGCAAATGAGCATCATGGTCACAAATCCAATGCATTCAGGATTGGCACAGTCCATAAGAAATCCAGTTGCAGCAGACTTCACTTACAATAACTTATAATAAGTCTAAAACTTAACACTATGTACAGAACACCACACCAGAAGGAAAAGAGATAGAAAGTGAAAATGAAAGCCAGGCTCCTCCTGGCCTTACTTTTATTGTCAGCAGGACCTTGACTGAAAGAGATAAGAGAACCAGTTTAAACCACTCTGTACTCAGCTTCTCTGAAGGAATAACCCAAACATCACGAACCTTTTGCTTGTTTCTTTCACACAGAGAAGCTTCCAGAACTCTCTTGAATTAATTAGAAGACAGACAAGATGGCACACCTGTTATGTACTAAGCTTGGATCCTAGAACAATAGGCAGATGGAATCCTAGAATGCAACAACTGATTGGCTTGCAGGAGAAGACCAATCAGGCTCCAGGAGGGAAGCAGAACAAAGAAACCAAAATACCTGGTCTTAAAAACCCAGTCGGATGGACTGCATATAAGTAATAACTTTTTTTAAAAAAAGAAAATATTATAAAATCACAGCAGTGCAGAAAGTTTGCTTTCCCCCAGAAAAGTAGCAGGATTACTTGTCTCCCATAGAAACAGCCTCTGGGAATTTTAAGGATATGGAGACCCGATTTGCAGCTTTGTCACTTCACATGCCCAGTTATTCAGCATTTGGCAGCGGGTTGTTCCTCTGGGATGTGCAGGCAATTTTGCTGGAAATTATTTGGGTCCTGTGAGGTCACGGCTATTGTAAGAGGAGAGCTTGTGACTTGCTCCGTGCAATTCATGAAGGTAGGTTAGGGGAAAGCTTTTATTTTGTGAAAGAGTGGGAAATAGACAGCTTCTTTATTTAAAAATCTATTTTAGGCTCTCTGTCTCTCTTTTGGCCTTGTAGAAATTCGACTAGTTTAGAAAAGAAATTTCCTCATGGTTATCTCATTATATACTTCCAACGTCAGAGAAATATCCCAGGGATATGTGAGCAGATTCTCTTTTGTGAAAGGCAAGAGATTAGTATATTAATGGGAGTTGAGATTTTGACATGGCACTATATCAAAACCTCCCTGTTGCTCAGCATGCCCCCTCCTCGGATAACCCACGTAGAAATAGCTACCCATAGAATGAAAGCTGCTTAATCCATATCATTGTACGCAACTCTAATTTCCATGCAGTGCAAGATTCCAGGGGGTTCCAGAAGTTCACCCAGGGTTCATGTTTCCTTTTGGAAATAAGGCACAGAGGCGACTGTGGTATCTTTACAATATATGGGTGTTGATGTTTTTGACACACACTGCTTTATTTCTAGGAAAAAATGTGCCAGTACGCATCATGGTCCACATCCTCCCCATAGCTGTAAACTGTCCCTTATTTGGCGGGAAAGTCCCTTATCCCAGCACCGTGTCTTGCTGCTGTCCCTTATTGATGATGTCCCTTAAATTTCCCAGGTTTCAAAGGAAGCCAGGGAGGAGGGAGGCTCCAACTGTGTTGCTTGGCTGCGTTGCTCACCCAATAAGGAGTCTAAGAACGACTGGGGGGGTGGAGCTTGCATGCCTTGCGCCAATCAAATCAGCTGCATTGCCTGGGGACTCGCCTTTGCTCAGTGCTTCCCAGCGGAGAGGTGATGTGGTTTTCCTTGCTGCATCCCCTTTGCCGGGTTGCTGCGCTGTGGGAACCACCACTTGAGGCTTTGTTTGGCTGCTGGCTGGGCTTTCTGCCTTTGGCCTGGAGGGGCTCAGAGGTTGAACACACCTGTGCTTAGAAACGCCCTTATTTTGGCTGCTGATCCCTTATTTTCGAGGCTGCTGGTCCCTTATTTTCAAGTCTGTAAGTTGACAGCTATGATCCTCCCATGCCATCCTGCTGCCGTTTGCCTGTTTGGGCCCCCTGCCACCAATCTGCCCCTGCCCCTGCCACCACTTGCCTCTCCCCTCCATCACAGCTTTGCCTGCCACCACTGCCGCCACCACTCCCCGCTTTTCATAAAATGTACATTTGCCTTTAGTTCTGAATTTGTTTATTCGTCATTCAGACTTCAGTTGCTGTTTTGGGAAATTGTTTGCAATGGGAGAATCACGTTATCATATTTTTTTACATATAACTTTTACATTTTAAATTCAAACAGGGTGAGATTTTTCAGGCATTAGATCACTCCCTCAAGGAATCATTCCCATCAAAAAGGAAATTTAATTGTGATGACCACTAATAAACTTTCAACGGGTACCAGCTTGTAAGAACATAAAACTAGCTCTTCAGGATCAGGCCAGTGGCCCAACTCATATCTGGATTGGAACCATTTATTATATGTTTTTATTGTACATATTTTATACAGCTATGCAATTATGATTCTGAGGGGAGTTTACAAAAAGAATAAAAGAGTGGTAAGTGGTAAATACAACAAAACAAAGCTAGGTGAGGGAGGGCTTTCCATGTACAGAGACACGCTCCTCCTAGCTATGGTCCAATGTACGTGATGCAGGATCACAACCCAGGAGCCAGCGATGCTCACTCATAATCCCACTTGCTGACTGCTGTCAATCAGCTGTTCAGAACCTGGGCTGGGTTGCTCATCTAATCTTTTTCCTTCTGCACATTAAAGGCTGGCTGCCATTCTCTGCCAATTTAATTTCTGTTGCCTTATGTAACTTGCATGTGTGAGGTTACAAATCAGCTTTTGCTTTACATTTGCCTCTCCGCAACCTGGCTGGGAATGATGGGGTTGTAATCCAAAACATGTGGAAGGCACCCGGTTGAGGAAATCTGCTTTTCATTAAACAACCTTTTCCCATTAAAAATGGGGAGAATATAGCTTACTCTATTCACAAAATATGCTGTGCCGTCTCTTGTAGATGCTACTGACTGACTGCACTTCTGGGTCTCTCTTGAATTTCAGCATGGGTTTATGAAAACATGAGGCTTATTAATGCATCACGATTTTCACCCACAATCTCTAGATTGTTGTTTTCCCTACCTGTTGCTCTGAAAGAAGAACAAATGAGCTCAGCCAATGGAGATCTTATTCTATGTGGGCTAGTCATCTGCAGAAGTAGTCCCACCCATCTCTGGATACCGACATTGCAGAATTACAGAAATGTGATACAACCCAAACAAGGGGAATGTGGAAGTAGCAGCCACAGAACCACCCATATAGACACAGATGTGCACCTAGATCCACATTTTTATCTGGGCCCACTGATGGGAACGTGTAACTCCATCTAAGGCCACTCATTGCATCTGACAAAAATTGCATTCATTCCTTCATTGTATTTGGGGGCTGCTGATACAGAGTCTTTCTTTTAGAAGGTAGGCGGTGAATTGCAGCAGCTTAGGTTCATTCCAAGCCCCAAGCTTCACTCCATATTTTAGAAGAGACCTGGCAAGCACTTTCTCACTTTCTTCAAGACGTCCTGAACTCTTCTAATCACTGGGACCCCCAGTTTCAAACAGTGTTGATTTTCCTTCCAGCCTAATCACATCTTAAACAGTCTCCATTTCCCATCTCACTGCCCTCTTCCATTCCCCAGAGCTATGAAGTTGTATCATTCACAGTTCTGAGTCCCTACCTGCCATCTATTTTGGTTTCCTCCCAGGCGGCGACAAAGGCTCCCAGATGTGCTCTTCAGGATGCTTAGAATCCCGATAGGGGCTGTTGATGCTACTGCTGTTCATTTGGCTGTTTCTGTACCAGCAAGAGTAAGGCCAATGCTCATCTCCATGCCAGACAATTTCTGACCCAGCATTGTTTATATTCTGCCAGGAGGTGGTCAGTGAGGATTGGAGATGGGAACAGATCATTGACAGCCTCTGACAGATGCAAGAGCTCTCTCAAGGTGGCTTTCTCTGCACTGGGTGGCTACAGAGAAATTATTTTTTCAATGAATAAAATACAGTGGTACCTCGGGTTACATATGCTTCAGGTTACATACACTACAAACTCCACTAACCCAGAAATAGTACCTTGGGTTAAGAACTTTGCTTCAGGATGAGAACAGAAATCATGCTCCAGCGGCGCGGCAGCAGCAGGAGGCCCCATTAGCTAAAGTGGTGCTTCAGGTTAAGAACAGTTTCAGGTTAAGAACGGACCTCTGGAATGAATTAAGTACTTAACCCGAGGTACCACTGTACATGCAGTTCTGCACATGCATGTGTGGGATAACCAGCCTCATATAACCAACATGCTTAAGTCTAATGAAGGGGTGAAGACCATAGAGTTACCTGTCCTTCTAGGCTTAGCTCACTATGGGATGGACTAGGTAAACCTTTGTCTCCCTTCAGTCTACATGAGAAGCTGGTTGCACCAGCTTAGCCACATGACTTTAACAAGCCACACTTGACTTTCTATACTAGTAATTTAGGAACTTTCACCACTGTAACTAAACCAAGTTTTACTGCCAGTGCAACCTTTTCTTAATGCTGTATATATGGGAAAGCACACGGATCTGATCTTTGGAGAGTTTAAAAGTAAACCATTTTTAACTCACCAAACATATGGTCTATTTTTCCTATGCTAGTGAAAGAGGGAAACTTTGAAACTCACTATAAAGGTCTAACAGCCTATATTTCCGTGCTGCATGTTTTGTGATTTTAAATCTCTGCTGGGACTCTCTCACCAAAGAGCACTTGCTCCAAATCTAGATCTTGGCATCCAGGAATTCTCCTTTTCTAAACTTTTTGTTTTCCTTGCACCAACAATATGTTGCTGCACATTTACTATTCATTTTAAAGAAGCACAGTTTTCTCTATTGATGTTAATCATTTTATAATTGTTGCTTGATGTGTTGTGGTTGGAGGGGGGTGTAAAATAAAAGAATAATGACCTTTATTAGTTGTTTTCTTATAATCAAAATGGCTCCGAGTGGCCTATTGGATGGATGAAGAAACTGAAATATCTCTTCTAGAAAAGTGAATCACACCACCCTCCCCATAATCCACGCTTAGAAGGGTTGATGAAGTATTTCCACTTCTGACACAATGAAAGATAACTGTGCTATTTTTATTCTACAGAACACTTTTTTATTCTGTCAGCATTGCAATGGGTGGGTGGACTGTAAGCATTATTACCATGGATGGAAACAGTAAATTGGCTCCTGTGGAATCAGGGAGTCTGCACTGACTCCCAGGAGACAGAGTGCTATTTGTCACAATAAACTATTAAAAATAAAATAAAATAAAAAGAACACTGGGATACTGTTCATGACAATATTTAGGAACGTATAACAATAAAGTAAACAACTTTATCTGCATTCCTCATAGAGTCGTGATGAGGAATTGCTCTAAGATTTCTTCAGTGCCCTCAATGATCTATTGCACACAGACACAGTATTTTATTTGGAGCTGAAGAATTGGGAATTCCCTGTCTGTTGAAGAAGTATTGTCTTTGTTGTGAAGCAACAAAGATTGGTTATCTTGAAACAGGGGTCTTTGGTGAAACTTTCTTCTCCGAGAGCCAGTGTGCTGTAGTGGTTAAGAGCGATAGACTCGTAATCTGGTGAACCGGGTTCGTGTCTCCGCTCCTCCACATGCAGCTGCTGGGTGACCTTGGGCCAGTCACACTTCTCTGAAGTCTCTCAGCCCCACTCACCTCACAGAGTGTTTGTTGTGGGGGAGGAAGGGAAAGGAGAATGTTAGCTGCTTTGAGACTCCTTAAAGGGAGTGAAAGGCGGGATATCAAATCCAAACTCTTCTTCTTCTTCTTCCGATCATTACACAACTTTGACTTGGCTTGGTATTAGAATATCCCCTGCCCCCTTTAACAACGAGAACCTCAAGTCGAGATGCCTGCATTTTAAGTGACTGCATTAGTTCTCCTTTAGCTTTATTATTTTCAACATCCCTGTTCTTTGTGTGTTGCATACTATATATTGTTACAAAAGTTGGGTGCCTCCCCTCTGTCTGCCAAGTGGTGGCAAAAGCCCATGGGGTTCCAGGCACTTGCCGAGCCTGCAGCCAGCCTGCCCAAAGATGGAGCCCAGCCCTTCTTCTTCCTTCTTCCTCCCAGAACCCCTTGCCCCCCAAAACTCTATTTTCCCACCTCAGGGCAAGGGGAAAGAACTGTTCTCTTGCATTGCCAAGGGCCCTCAATGGCCCTATATTGTTCCTTAATGGCCCTAGCTTAGCCAGGTCGTTTTGCTTAGGCTAGCCTAGGAATTCCTCTGCAGCTTGTATTTCTCCCTTCACATCCCAAATAATCAAAATCCTAGCATTTATTTCTAGGGTTTAGGGGGTCCCCCCATCTATCTATCTATCTATCTATCTATCTATCTATCTATCTATCTATCTATCTATCTATCATCTATCTATCTATCTATCATCATCATCATCATCTATCTATCATCTATCTATCTATCTATCTATCTATCTATCTATCTATCTATCGTATGCATATATATCACGCATATATATATATATAACATATTATAGCATATATATCACAACAAAAGCAAATGTTGAGTATATATATATATATATATATATATATATATATATATATATGCTTTCGTAGATTTTCACGGGTACAGGAATGCAGGTTTTGGTGTCTTCGGGTGTCTTCCCGTGTAAGAGTCGGGGTGTCTGTGCGACGTTTCGACGAGGTCTCACTCGTCATCTTCAGGCTGGTGCTTTCGGCTTCTTGTTACTGGAACCAGTAACAAGACTGGAGTTCCAGTAACAAGAAGCCGAAAGCACCAGCCTGAAGATGACGA
Source organism: Podarcis vaucheri (assembly GCF_965113315.1). NCBI lineage: Eukaryota > Metazoa > Chordata > Lepidosauria > Squamata > Lacertidae > Podarcis > Podarcis vaucheri. Next base: position 24,511,439 of record NC_138750.1, read on the forward strand.
GTGAGACCTCGTCGAAACGTCGCACAGACACCCCGACTCTTACACGGGAAGACACCCGAAGACACCAAAACCTGCATATATATATATATATATATATACACACACACGCACAGCTTCTCTCTTGGGTGCTGTTGTAAAACTGAAGATGATAGATAGATAGATAGATAGATAGATAGATAGATAGATAGATAGATAGATTCTTTATTGTCATTACACTAGTGCAACATTGCACAAGTGCAACGAAATTGGATGCCATCCCTTAAAAACAACAAAAGCAAAACAACAGCAACAACCAAACAAACCACCTTCCAACCACACCCACACCCACACCCATCAAACTCCCAGGTCTCACTATCGAGTTACAGCATTCAAAAAAGCATTTATGTTGAGCATGTTCTCCCAAATTAATACACTTATGTCTGGGAAATTGTTTGGCAATTATTTGTAATTTCATACCCAATTTTCACTGATCAATTAGGCAAAGTTGTTAACTCTCAGAATGATTTAAAGAGCTCCGGAAGATTTAATGAAACAGAATTAGGAGTAGAAACAGCCACGACTCATTTGAAGAACGTTTTCTATACAGAACTCTCACCAGCAATTAACTTTTAACAAGGATGGCATTTCAACCAAGCAATAAGTTGTAACAATACTTCTTCCACTAATGTGCTCCTCTGTGTGCTGACATACAAGCCAAGGGCTAGTTAACCTAAGGAACAAGGTTTCAGCAGAGTCCTTCCTAATTGAGCACCTTAGCTGCCCATTCTCGCCTGCCCAGTGTTGCAACAGGAGCAGCAGCAATATTAGGTGATGCTACTCTGCCAGAAGTGATGTGAAGTGTAGCTGGGTTCCCACAAGGCAAAACACAGTGATAACAGCAAGAACCTTTATTGAACTAACAGAACTAGGTAACAGGGGCAAAGCAACTGCTTATATAAATTTCTGAAGGCCTGGGCCACTCCCACTCCCAACGTGATTGGCTGTCTAAACTTCCAAGCTGCAAATCATAACTCAGAGTTTAAGGGCCAATGGCAGAGGCCCAAAACCTGAAATGTTCTGTGACTGGATATCATGTATCGAATCAGAACACAGGGACTCAGAATCCTTACTCCAGACACAGGCAAACACAAACCACTGAATACATAACATGATGTACTTATGTGTTGATAAATACCAGTGCTGTTGTTTCTATCACCACCTCAGGTAGTTGTGGACAGATCATTGTTCTTCAAGTCAGTTTCGCATGTATACATTTATATGTCTCTTCCATCCCATTTCTGCATCAATCTGTGATTTTTTTTAAAGTATGAAAAAATGCATTGTTCTGTGTGTAATTTTTCACAAAAATATGCATTTCATATGCCTGTAATTTAACCTAAATTACAGAAGTACTGTATTGCAAAATTCAGAGACGAGTGAAAACTCAACGATTACCATGTTCTGCCCCATGTTCAGGGAGTGTGAATAAGGTCAGTTCCCCTTTCCTAGTTAGTGGAGTTCAGTGGCAGAAGATGGCAGTTTGCCATAAACTGCCACAGCATTGGCCTATAACTCCTGTACACAGGAAGCATCAGCTATGTGCTTCAGAGGAGAATCACAATGCTTGCTCTGTTACTGAACACTCTGGGATGGGAAATAAAGAAGTCCTTTGCCTGCCTTGTTTCTATAAATCCTAATGTGTGGTTGTTTCTTTCATGGGAAATGGTAGCATTTAATTGCTCCATGCTATCTGTTCTGCATGGTACCATCAACTCTTAATTTCAATTTTTTAATTTACTCTCTTTTGTTACTTATGGTGTCTCTCCTGTTGTGTAACCTTTGCATATAATTGGGGGGGGGGAGAGTTATGCATGCTAGCAACTGCAATCCACACAATATGGTTTTGGCATGCAAAATTTTTCTATCCCTGATCAGCAGATTGAGAGATGATTACGTCAGCATGATGACGTAAACTGCTACTGGAAATCTGTTAAGGTGCTTGGTCACACACATTTCATACATCATGTTGATGTGTTTTAGACTCTGCAGACTGTCCCAAAATATGCAAATCAGATGTGATACTCTGATTTATAATGTGAGTATATAGAGCCCTTAGTGATAAATACCTGTCCCTGTCTTTTTTTAAAAAAAAAAGAAAATATAAATTTTCAAGCACATCCTATACAACTGAATGAAGAATGGCTCTTGCTGATTTATAAACTCTGTAACTCTGAGGCATTAACTTTCTCTCTGAAGGAGTGAGTTGAATAGAAAGACTGTAAGGCCTTGTGCAAAAACATTCTCCGTCTACAGCTCATTCCTGTGGATACTGGCCTGATGTATTAACCACATTTCTATAAATAAATGGAATGGAGTCAAAGGGAAGCCTATCTAACTGTCCTAAACTGTAATTCATAGTTATCTTCCAGTGTGTGTCTGGAATTAAACAAATCCCTGAATATAGCTGGATTGTGAGATGAATCACGCCCTACATAGTTTCTTGTTATGATTCAATTCTAAATTCATACAGCAAAACACATGCAGAAGATTCCCCTGCCACAACGAAAGAAACCCGACAATTATTTCAATAAAAACTATTTTCCCTCTAGGGTGAAAGAACACTGCCATCAAAATCGTACCAAGAGATGGGGACTCAAATTCCTTACATGCTAACATATGCAGAATGCCGCTGAATCGGATCATCAGTCCAGCAACCTCCTTCTCACAGCTACCTAACAAAATACCTGTGTGAAACCCAAACACAGTTCATGAAGGTGAAAGCCTTGATCCAGCAAGGTCATTGTGTGGGCAAAGCAATTTCCATGCTAGTTCATGCTGGTTGTAGCGATATTTTGTGCTGTAATGTTTTTAACTTAGATTTCAAGTTGTATTATGGGCTGTTTGTGTATATATATATAAACCATTTTGCCTGGAAAGTGGTCTACATATATTTAAAAGAAAGAAATAGCCTTCTGTTTACAGAACTACAGTGGTACCTCAGGTTAAGTACTTAATTCATTCCGGAGGTCCGTTCTTAACCTGAAACTGTTCTTAACCTGAAGCACCACTTTAGCTAATGGGGCCTCCTGCTGCTGCTGCGCCGCCGGAGCACGATTTCTGTTCTCATCCTGAAGCAAAGTTCTTAACCTGAAGCACTATTTCTGGGTTAGCGGAGTCTGTAACCTGAAGCGTATGTAACCTGAAGCATATGTAACCTGAGGTACCACTGTAGAGCTAATTGTTCCGCTACATTAGCAAAAATAAAGCATTATAAATGCATTATAACGCTGTGACACCAGAACTGAAATCAGAAATCTATGAAATTTTCCAATGTGAGCTTTAAAACTCTTTTTCCCCAGAGCATTTCCAGAACACTTTTTATAGCTGTGTAGATGCAGCCTGTCGGGTTGTTCTTGGCTGTTTATCTCCTGCCTTTTCACATCCCCTTTTCCCCTTATGCAAGAATTATCTGCTCTCCTGGGCTTGCAAACTAACCAGGGTGCCCTCGCATGATTTCTTGTGTTACATGCTATTGGTACCTATATAGGTGAGGTTCTTGCATAAGATGTCTTTGTAAGCATTTGAGTAAAAGAAGAAGTCTCCCTAAAATATAGAGCAAGCTCATAATCTTAAGCTATTTTACAGAAAACTCAATAACCATTCTCTTGACTTTCCCTCAATACACACAGCACTTCTTCTTTTTCTTAGGACTGCAATGCAGGAATGAACACAAACACACAATCCAGGATTGTTTTTGCATTCATTGCTGACAAGGCAGATGAAGAGCAGCAAAACCCACATATTTTTGCAGGTTGCAATTACCCTATTAGGGTTAAGTAAGAGTGTCAAACTTGTAAATGTAAACCCATGCTCTGTTTCGTTTAAGGATGCTATGAATATCTGCTCCTTTGTTAGCAGAGTATATTAGAGTATAAAAAAGGAAGGAGACAAAATGCCGCTGGGTCTATTTTTACTGAAACTAGAGTTGGCAGCAAATGAAAATAATTTGGCGATAAGAGATGAAACTGGAGTCTTATTTGTCTGATATTGATAAGAAAGCACTTGGATAAAGTTGTCTCGCTTGCAGTGTGTTGCCTGTGCTAGACAGCTGGACCCAGGATCTTGATATCTGCACTAATTATATGAGTATATGGCATGTGGGCTGGCTGCAAATTGCACAGAAGCACAGTAGAGCTTTAGTGGAACAGCTTCTGACACATCACCTTTCCCTCTGTTCACGCCAATCCTCTCTCATTCTTTCTGCCCTCCCTCCAAGAGGAGGGGCTAGAATTCTGGAAACATTTTACTCAGAAGAAAAAAGAAATCAGGATTGCAATCCTACAAGGGAGTAAGTCCCATCGAACAATGGCAATGAGTAAACTAGCACTGGTTTCAACAATAAATTTTAAGGCGGGATTTGGGTACATTCATACTGGTGTATTGGTGTTCTGGTATTTTCCCTTCTAAAGATGTTCTGTCAATATACCAAGCTAAAGAATGGAATTGACAGAGCTGTAAAGGGACCAGAGGCTCCATTTCTGTCTGTTCAGCTTTCTTTTCTTTTCTCAAAAAAAACAACAACAAACCAACCACTAAACCTTTTATTTATAGATACATGCAGAAAAGCATTCACAGACAATTCTTCAACAAGAAGTAATATAATCAAGCAATTCCAAGTGTGTTAGCGTAGCTGTATTAGGGTTCCGCGTGTTCTCCAATGATTCCTGGTCCCTTTCACCCTGACAGTGGGGACATGTGAGGTGGAACCCAAAAACTGAATTCAGAAGTTCAGGGTGGGTATGAATAATTGGGAATGTAGCAACCTCCAAACAACACTTGTTTGAGTCCCATGAAAAATAGCAGTGGATATTAGCAACACCTTTGCAAGCCAGTTTCTCTCTGGGCTGTATTATAATTAATGCTTAACTACATATGTTTTAACAATACCACTTTATTTGCTTCAAAATCTAGTGCCTTGTCTCTCTCTCTCTCTCTCTCCCTACACACACACACACACACACACACACACACACACACACACCTTTATGTTGTTTAGTATTCAGCTGAGAGATAACTCTCTACAGTAAAGAGTTACTGCATGCCTCAATGGCACCCAGTTCAATCTCCCTTCTTGCTTCCTTAAACTTCTTCCCCCTCCTCTCTCACTTATTTCTGCCCTTGAGTCCACTTGTACAGTTGTTCCTTGAGTCTACCAACACCTTCAGCATGTCATAGGCGAAGGGGATCGAGATATGGATATGCTCGTACCCCTTCCAATCTGCGCCCCATCCCGAGGGACGAAGGTAGGGTGAGCAAGGATTACTCACCTCCGTCACTGGTGTTGTGCAATGCCAGGTCTATAGGCAAAAAAACCGCCACCCTGCGAGACTTCTTCACCTCGCAGGGGGTTGACCTGGCTTGTGTGACGGAGACCTGGGTGCGCGAAGGGGAAACTGTTACCTTACGAGAGATGGCGCCCCCGGGTTTCTCCGTCCTCCACCAGTCGCGGACTGTGGGCCGGGGGGGAGGGGTGGCATTATTAATCCGAGAAGACTGTTCTTTCAGGGCTCTACCATCGCCATCGATCCCCGGCATTGAATGTGTTGGCCTAGTGTGGGGCTCCGAGGTGAGCTTGGCTGTCTGGCTGGTGTACCGGCCACCTAGCGCACCAACAGCCACCCTGTCAGGCCTATTGGAGGCGGTGGCCGGCTGGGCCTTGGAGTTCCCCAACCTATTGGTACTGGGGGACTTCAACATCCATGCTGATGCCACTCCCTCCTCACAGGCTCTGGACCTGGTGTCTTCCATGGCGACACTAGGGCTCTCCCAGTTTGTTTCGGGCCCCACACATCAAGCAGGCCACACGCTGGATTTGATCTTTGGCGCCGGTATAGATGTGATCATGTCTCCCTCGATGAAGGTGCCATGGTCTGATCACTACACACTGAAAGCCAGGATTGATTTTCCACCCCCACCCTGCTTAGGTGGCGAGCCAATTTGGGCTCGCCCGCGGAGGCTGATGGACCCGGATAGATTCCGTCAGGCCTTGCGGGACCTTGCTCCCCCTGGCGACTCATTGACTGAGCTTGTTGAGGGCTGGAATATCCAGCTCCTAGCAGCCATCGATGAGATCGCACCCAGGCGCCCTCTGCGACCCCGCAGAAACCGGGCTCCCTGGTTTACCGAGGAGCTTCGGAAAATGAAGCGGGACCTCAGACGGCTAGAGCAAGTATGGCGGGGTGCCCGTGACGGAGCTTCAAGAACATCTTATAGGGTTTTTATGAAAACCTACGAGATGGCAGTGAAGGCCGCTAAGAAGTCCTACTTCTCGGCCTCCATTGCCTCCGCTAGCTCTCGCCCGGCGCAATTATTTAGTATAATTAGGTCTTTAACGTCCCTCGAAGGACAGCCAAATTTAAATAACAATTCGACACACAGCTGTGAGGCATTTGCGAGCTTTTTTGCGGAGAAGGTCCTGTTGCTCCGCCATGACCTCCCTGCCAATTTGGATACAATGAAGGAACTGGAGGCCCCTCGACTGTCCTCGGGTCCAGTATTGGACCACTTTGACCGGATATCCCCAGCTGATGTGGACAGACTCCTCCAAGCTGGAAAGCCCACCACTTGTCCTCTTGACCCGTGCCCGACCTGGCTGATTAGAGCGTGTCCAGACGAGGTGCGGGCCCCCCTGGGTGATATCATCAATTTGTCCCTTGGCACTGGGATATTCCCAGGGGAACTGAAGGAGGCAGTGGTGCACCCGCTCTTAAAGAAAACATCATTAGATCCTTTAGATCTATCCAATTACCGCCCGGTTTCGAATCTGCCATTCCTGGGTAAGGTGATTGAGAGAGCGGTTGCTGAACAGCTTGGTAGGTTTCTGGATGAAACATCTGCTCTGGATCCATTCCAGTCCGGCTTCCGCGCTGGTCATGGGACCGAGACGGCTCTGGTCGCCCTAACAGATGATCTCCGCAGGCAGCTGGATCGAGGCGGGTCGGGGCTGCTGATTCTTCTAGACCTGTCAGCAGCCTTCGACATGGTCGATCACGAACTCCTGGACCGCCGCCTTGCCGACGTGGGGATACAGGGCACAGCCCTTCAATGGCTGCGCTCGTTTCTCTCCGGTCGGGGACAGAGGGTGGCGCTTGGGGGGGAATTGTCATCGCGCCACTCCTTGGTGTGTGGAGTGCCTCAGGGTGCGATTCTCTCCCCGATGCTTTTTAACATCTTTATGTGCCCCCTCGCCCAGCTTGTCCGGAGTTTTGGGCTGGGTTGCCATCAGTATGCCGATGACACCCAACTCTATCTGTTGATGGATGGCCATCCTGACTCGGCCCCAGATACACTGACCAGATGTCTGGAAGCTGTGGCTGGATGGCTACGTGGGAGCCGGTTGAAGTTAAACCCTTCGAAGACAGAGGTCCTCTGGCTGGGACGGAGCGATATGGGATCGAGGGGGCAACTCCCGTCTCTTGCGGGGGTGCAATTAGTGCCAGCACCGTCCGTGAAGAGTCTGGGTGTAATCTTCGATACCTCCCTCTCTTATGGAGGCGCAGATTACAGCTATAACAAAGGCGGCGTTTTTTCATCTCCGCCAAGCTAAGAAGTTGGCTCCTTATCTCTCTCGCCCTGACCTAGCCACTGTGATCCATGCGACGGTCACCTCCAGACTGGATTATTGTAACTCGCTCTACGTGGGGCTGCCCTTGAGACTGACCCAGAAACTCCAGCGGGTGCAGAATGCCGCGGCGAGACTCCTTACGGGGTCTTCGCTGCGAGATCATATCCATCCGGTGCTGTACCAGCTGCACTGGCTCCCGGTGGAGTACAGGATCAGGTTTAAGGTGCTGGTTTTAACCTTTAAAGCCCTATACGGCCTAGGACCCTCGTACCTACGGGACCGCCTCTCCTGGTATGTCCCACAGAGAAATTTACGGTCTGCAAATAAAAACACCCTAAAGAACCCAGGCCTCAGAGAGGTTAGGCTGGCCTCAACTAGAGCCAGGGCCTTCTCGGCCGCGGCTCCAATCTGGTGGAACGCTCTGTCACAAGAGACTAGGGCCCTGCAGGACCTGACATCTTTCCGCAGGGCCTGCAAGACAGAGCTGTTCCACCAGGCCTTTTGTCAGGGCGCAGCCTGACCCCCTCCTCTGGCAATCTGCACAAAACTTTGCTTGATGGTTGCCATTAATTTGATTTTAATTTGATTTAATTAATTTTATAATGAATGTTTTACAATGTTGAACCATTGATTGTTGTTAGCCGCCCTGAGCCCGGCTTCGGCTGGGGAGGGCGGGATATAAATAAAATTTATTATTATTATTATTATTTCATTGTTAAATGCATCGTCTGTGGTTTTCAGGGCTGCTTCATAAAAAGCTGACCTCAGATTTAATTGGCTTTCCTTTATTAGTCTTCACTGTCTGGTTTAATCCTCCTCTTCCACTGTTTTGTGTAGCGTCAACTAAGGCTAAATGATCTTGGCTACTTGCACTTACTTAGCTTTTCTTGTATGCTGACGCTCCCTCTTATTCGGCAACCGAGTTTTCTTGCCAAAGCCTTAATCGAGGGCATTCATACCTGGGTGTAGGTCCTATTGCATCAATGGAGTTTGCTTTTGAGTAGAGATCTGTAGGGTTGCACTGTAATTTTGACTTCACTTTTCAAGTGACTATACAAACACAGTACAGTATTTTTCTATGTCCTTTAATGCTTCTGGTTCCCCCCCCCCCTCACTTGACATGCTGGTCATTTTGATTCATTGTGACTTTTTTTCCTGAGTCAGCTTCTGCCTATTCCTATCATTCTTCCTTTCCTTTCTGATAACAACAGCATTCCTAAAAATAGTTGATTCAGAAGAGCACCGTCTTTGTTCTTCCTTTCTGGCACATTTCAGACTATACAAGTCCATGGTAATATGTATTTCTCAAATTATGATACTGTGCATCTATAATTTCCAGGACTTCTTTAATACCATGCTTCTAAAATGCTGAGAGGTATAGTAATAATAATAATAATAATAATAATAATAATAATAATAATAATAATAATTTATTTGTACCCCGCCCATCTGACTGTCTCTGAAATGCTGTCTAGTACCTAAGCTTTTATACATGACATTGGGAAGCAGTTATATCACAATCTGTTTGCACAGCTAGAGGGTGTGAGGGCCAAACAACATCTCCATTGCAATTAGCAAGTGTGTGGCTGGGTGTTTCGTTTGCTTTTTAAAGCGAATAGTAGACATGCCCCCCTGCCCAATTTGGACCACGGCTCACGCAAACTTACTTTGATCCCAACTGAACATACTTGTTCATTTCCCCGCAAGGAAAGTTGTAAAAGTTTGGGCTGCCCCTCTGAGAGGCCTAGATTTTGATGGATAAAATTCAGGGATAAAATTTCGACTGGAGAACAGCCAATAGTGTGGAACAGCTTTAGATGCTGTTGGAAAGGAAATGGCATTAACATCTTCCAAAGGAGGATTCAGTAATTTTCTAATGAACACGAAGAAGGATTATAAAACAACTCATTTGAATGATTAAATTCAAACATGAGCAGAGCAGGACAGTGAAGCAACTGCTCGAATAATTTTCACAAGGCACTGAACACTGTTTCTTTACTGTGAGAGGACCTATTGTTTGTGCTTAATTATATAAACACTGTGAGTACACTTGTGATGGTTGTATTTTAGCATTCTATTGTTTGAACACGGTCCAGAGAATGCCGTTCTTGGCTGTCAGATATATAGGCTGTTAATAAACAAACAAATAAAAATACAGAGGGATGAAAATGGTTTCAGAACCTTGCTTAACCTTTAGTTCTTCTATTCTGCTGGAGAGGTCAGCTGTGTGTTCACTTTTTAAAAAAACAAATATGCCCCAAATTGCTCTCAGTACAGGGCTATTAATCAAATTTGTATGGTGAAAGCGCCAGAGGAATCTCTCTCTCTCTGTTGGACATGCCAAGCCAGATGCACCTGGACCCATTAGATGCTGGCCATTTCTAACAAAATAATGGTAAAGGGACCCCTGACCATCAGGTCCAGTCGTGGCTGACTCTGGGGTTGCGGCGCTCATCTCGCTTTATTGGCCGAGGGAGCCGGCGTACAGCTTCCGGGTCATGTGGCCAGCATGACTAAGCCGCTTCTGGCGAACCAGAGCAGCGCACGGAAACGCCGTTTAGCTTCCCGCCAGAGCGGTACCTATTCATCTACTTGCACTTTGACGTGCTTTCGAACTGCTAGGTTGGCAGGAGCAGGGACTGAGCAACGGGAGCTCACCCCGTCGCAGGGATTCGAACCGCCGACCTTCTGATCAGCAAGTCCTAGGCTCTGTGGTTTAACCCACAGCGCCACCCGCGTCCCGACTCTACTACCACAGCCTTAAACTCCCATCAGCCCCAGCTAGGCATGGGCAATGGTTACGGGTGCCAAGTGGTGTAGTCCAATAACAGCTGAAGAACCACAGGGCCTCCTCCTCTGATCTATAGGATGGGAATTTACTATTGCATCACAACAGGAATGGTACAGAATATCCCTGGTTCTAATTTTGGATGAGTTCCTGACTTTCAGCAAGAGACAAAATCAGTCTGGTCTTGCTTCAGCTTTCCTCGCATACTGAAGAGAAAAGAAAGTATACTGGATACCACAGGCTCCCTCCTGAGCAGCTTGGCAGAAAAGGAGAAACCCCTGGACCCAACTGGGTTGAGAAAAACAGCTTCCATCCCTTTGGCTGCACGGAATGAACAGATGGGCAGAGGAAACCCTTTGAACTCCACAGCTGAGCAGCACCAAAGATTCACATCTTATTTTAAATGTCATATTGCAAACAGAATTTACAGTGTAGTGTTGATCTGAAACATACACAGAAAATATACTGGCTTTATGCTCTGGAAGTACTTCTCTTCTGTTGTAGGTGGCATCTCGTGAATTTTGCAGGAAGTGCAAGACATTCTTGAGGATTGGGGAAATAATCCATTTTCGTGCAGAGTCTTAGCAAGATTCTGGCAAATGTCTAGGTTCCCACTGCTCACTAGGCATGTGGTGCTGAGGACCAGACACGACGAGTTTTGTCTGACTCAAGAGAATTAGGGAATGGGGACTGCGCCAGAGCAGGCATCTCAGAAAATGCTGGCTTATTTTAAGTTTTTTTTAAGATGCTTATGGGATGCTCAGAAGCAGGACCTGGGTGCAATAGCACTCTCCCCACTTGTCATTCCCAGCATCTGGTGTTTGGGTGCAAACAGTCACAGTAGGATACAGCCATAATGGCTAATGAGAGCTTTGTCTTCCACAAATTTGTCTAAGCATCCTTTAAAGCCATCCAAGTTGCTGGCAATCACTACATCTCGTCGGAGGAAATTCCATAGTTGAACTATGTGCTTTGTGAATTATTATTATTACCCCGCTCATCTGACTGGGTCATCCCAGCCACTCTGGGCGGCTTCCAACATATATAAAAACGTAATAAAACATTACACATTAAAAAGCTTCCCGGTACAGGGCTGCCGTCAGCTGTCTTCTAAAGGTTATATAGTTTCTCTTCTCCTTGGCATCTGATGGGAGGGCGTTCCACAGGGCAGGTGCCACTACCAAGAAGGCCCTCTGCTTGCTTCCCTGTAACTTCACTTTTCGCAATGAGGGAACCACCAGAAGGTCCTTGGAGGTGGACCTCAGTGTCTGGGCTGAACGATGGGGGTGGAGATGCTCCATCAGTGTTAGAACCTCACAACATTCCCCCTCACTCCCTGACTATGCGGTAATTGTTACATTTGGACCTCACCTTAGTAAATGCACTTCATGTATTTCTTGTTTAACTATTTCTATAGCAGTTGTAGGGAAAGCAAATGGAATCAGAACCATAGAATATGAGTCCCCCCTTTTTTCCCTTCCCTCCTCCCAATGACTCCCCAAAGCTGTTATTCACTCTCCACACACACAACATATTGACTACCCCCCCCAACACACTTCTAGGCCTCCTTTGAGAAACTTGACTTAGAGCATCTTTTTATTTTGAGGTTAGCTGTTAAATTACATTCTTCTGCATTCTGTGCAGCCAGTAACTCCGATGAATGCAAGCAAGTGATTTTGTTCAGACTGACAGAGCTATTTCCATGCAAGTTCCCCAGCCACAGAGCCCTGAATAGCACGGGCTTATCGTGCTTTATTATATGCAAGATTACTTATAGTGCAGCATTTTTTGGTATACCAATCTATAATATTTTCCCCCCAGAGCTCAGTTTCGACACAGCTTTAGCACTCTTTTGCATGATTACATGACAGAAGAAGTGCATTTTTTAAAACTATCATTCGGGTATACAAAACGCCCAATTTGAAAGTCAAAGAAGGCCGTCAGCATACCTTGCCAGGCAGCACTGTAATCTTGGGGGGGCTGAGGAAGAAAGCATGAGCGGGCTATTTTTAACTTCAACCAGACTGACAGCTAGTGCCATATGGTGGCTAGAATACTTCCCTCCACAACGCTGTGACTTCCAAATGAGGAAGAATGAGCCCCCTGACTGTGAGACCTTCTCATTGCTCCTGCCTGTTTTACTAATTTCTCATCAGTATCTCTTCAGCTGAAAGGGCCTGCCGTGCGGAGCCTTAGCTGATTTCATCAGTTTTGTTCACAATGCACACACGCACATGCACACACATTATATATCATAGACACACTTGCACATATTACAGACCCTCCAAATGTCCCTATTTTCCAGGGACAGTGTCGATTTACAGAAACTGTCCCGGAATGTCCCGCTCTTCCTTAGGATGTCCCTATTTTCATGGAGGGTATGGAGTTATGCAGGGACGCGGGTGGCACTGTGGTCTAAACCACAGAGCCTAGGGCTTGCCAATCAGAAGGTCAGTGGTTCGAATCCCTGCGACGGGGTGAGCTCCCATTGCTTGGTCCTTGCTCCTGCCAACCCAGCAGTTTGAAAGCACGTCAAAGTGTAGATAAATAGGTACCACTCTGGCGGGAAGGTAAACGGTGTTTCCGTGCGCTGCTCTGGTTCACCAGAAGTAGCTTCGTCATGCTGGCCACATGACCCAGAAGCTGTACGCTGGCTCCCTCGGCCCATAGAGCGAGATGAGCTCTGCAACCCCAGAGTTAGCCACGACTGGACCTAATGGTCAGGGGTCCCTTTACCTTTACCTATGGAGTTATGCAACCCCTGAGCCAAGGAGATAAGTAACTATGCAATCTAGAGTAGACATCTGAAGGCAGCCCTGTATAGGGAAGTGTTTTTTAAATGTTTAATGTTTTATTCTGTTTTTATATATGTGCTGAAAGCCACCCAGAGTGGCTGGAGCAACCCAGTCAGATGGGCAGGGTATAAATAATAGCATTGTTGTTGCTGTTGAATAGGATGTCCCTATTTCCATCAGAGAAATGTTGGACGGTATGATATTAACTCCTACTTCCATTTAACAATCCAGATACTTTTCTGGAGAACACTCAAGAAACACATAGTCTCTTTGAACAGCTCATTCATAAACAGGAAGGGATGCACGGTATTCATTTATTTATAATATTTACATTTGTTTATATAATATTTATATACTTATAATATTTATATCCTGCTTTCCCACTAAAGATCTCAAGGCACTGTATCCTCTCCTATCATTTTATCCTCACAGCAACCCTGTAAAGGTTGATCTTCCATGACAGTGTGGAAAGTCAAGCATGGATCTCTCCAGTCCAACACTGACCACCACATCACACTGAGTTCTGGGCATGATGCTGTCAGGCTCCGCATCCCATTCACTCTCACACCAACCCTGTGAGAGTAGGTTAGAGATAGTGACTGGCTCCAAGTCGTCTAGTGAGCCTCTGCTGAATGGAGATTTGAACCTGGTGCAAGCCAGACAGTCTGTTCACTGTATCACACTAAATATTCTTGTTCTACATGTTGATGCAAGGATTTAAAATCCCAAAAGCTGCACCAAAGCAAAGTGTGGAAATATAGGCTGTTAAGACGTTTAAGGTATGTCTTTGTCAGTTCCAAAACTCCCCACTTCCCCCAGCATAGGAAAAAAAGATCACATGATTGGTAAGTTAGAAATTGGTTTACTTACAAACCTTTCAAAGGTCTGGTTCATGTGCTTTTCCATGCAGCGTTCAGAAAATTTGCACAGGCAGTAAAACTTGGCTTAGGTGCAAAGTGGTGAAAAATCCTAAATTAAACTCAAGAATGGCTGATGCGAGTCATATGGCTAAGCTCTTCACACTCTGAGGTAGCCTGAAGGTTGAACAACAGGCTTGATTGCCCTTTTCCTCCCAAGGTAAGAGGAAGTGACCTTGCTAAGCCTGCCAGGACAGCTTATTCTGTGGTTTTAACCCTTAATGCATTAATTAGACTTGAGCATATTAGTTATATGAGGCTGGTTATCCCACACTAAAAGGGCTATTCATTTACATTCATTGCAGACTCATAGGCACCAAAAAGTATTGTCAGCAAGTACTGTCATTATTTGTCATATTCGTATGTACTATTAAAAAGCAATACCATTATTTATTGTGAATGTTTCCTGCACATGTCCTATTAAAAATGTGTTATTGGGGGAAAAATATTGAACAGGGCTTATGCAGAAGACATAGGTGATAAGCAGGGCCACAAAGTACACACCTCTCTTTATTTTAGTGTAAAATAAATCCATTTGGAAATGTAACAGAGAAGCTCCACTAAAGCTATCCACCACTAACATTGCTCACAGCACAAGGAGGCATCCCTTCTGAGACCATTATTATTGTCCTTGGGCTTCAGGATAAAAATAAATATGAGAGGGGCTAGATCTCTGAACTGCATTTGAAAGCATTTTGAAAGCTTTTGGCACCCCGAAAGACTGAACAAACGTTGCGTGTGCGGTTCCAAACTCTTTGTCATTGCTTTCTGTCAGGAAGAATGTGATACGGTTTTTATTTGTTTTTCTGCCCAGAAGAATTTGATTTCCTTTTTACTTCTTATCTGAAGTGTAAATCTCATGCAGTAAAATAAATAAACAAACAGACAAACGGACAAAAAGACCGATCACCAAGGTTTTAAAAACATAGCTGTGGTTTTTTTGACAGAAGTTTCATCATATTTTGAGCTGAGCAAACTACATCTCAAAGAATTGTGCTGGCATGCTGAAATATCATTCAACAACTACATTCACAATTTGGGTTACGTTCTCATTCTTTTTTTTTATTAATAGCTGTCTGTACAACTGTCTCAAGGATGATGTTCGTTAAAAACAGCAAATATATATATATATATATATATTTAAGACAGCAAATGCGTTTAAAACAAAGCTAGGAATTATCTGTGGGATTGAATGTAGGTATGTTTGAACATTTTTAAGGATTGTATGAAATGTATGTGTGTATGCTTGTATATTTGCAATATATGTGTATTAATGCTGAATTATTTTAACAATAAAAACTTTTAGAAACAAAATAAAACAAAGCTAGAACCATACAAAGTAGATACTTGTAGTAAAGACCCATCTACCCTGCTAGGAAAACCTGTTAGAACAAAAATACCTTCAGCTGTTTCCAGAAAGTGCACATTCTGAGCGCCTCAAATATCTCGACAGGAATGCTCTTCTACAGAACAGGAAGCCACACTAAAAAGCCCTGCTCCAAGCTACTGAGGACTGGACTTCTAAGATCTTGCAGGGAAAACTTCCTTACAGACTACAGTTATATTCTTTATCACCACTGTCTCTCTCCTTGAAATGGTCCCATGTCATTGTATCAGAAACATCTAACATTTCTAACCTGCAATCTCATACAGAATCGACTAGCATGAAGAACACAAAGCCACTTTAATCCAGAGTCTCTTGTGAGCAACAAGAGCTTGCCTGGGATTTGCACGGTGTTACTATGTAGAGGGTTGCAGATTTTCATTCTATTCCCCTTCCATTGAAACTCTAGGGAAGCCCCAAAGATAGAATTGGTGCTTCTGTTTTTTAAAGTGCCCATCACACAGCCCCTGGTTGAGAAGCCGTGCTATCTCACCTTTGGTTATTTGCACAGGAAATTATTTCTAAGGGTTTTTATTCACAGTGCTGTAAGGATACAGGCATTCTCTCATTTTTGAAATAATATCTGACACATTTAAAAGAGAGTCTTTAATGAAAAGCCATCAAGCATGATACAATGAGCCATTTTCTATCCCGCTGCAAGCATGTTCTTGATTAAATCTGAAATACAGTCAGAATCCAGTCAGTTGTAAATGATATTATGTTCAACAAAATTAAGTTAAGATCTGGTCCTTAGCGCAGTGTTTCCCAACCGGTGTTCCGCGGCACACTAGTGTGCCGTGAGACACCGGCTGGTGTGCCGTGGGAGGGAGGCGGGCGAGTCGGGCGGCGAGAGGCGGCGGCGGCGAGGATCCGCGTCGAGCCGGGGGCGGCTCCGCGGTGGTGGTGCCGAGCGGCGGGGCAGCGCGCGCAAAAGGGAGGAGCGCGAGACAGCGGAGGAGGAGGAGGCCAGCATGTCCGGGCAGCAGCAGCGACAGCAGCAGCAGCAACTCCCGGCGACGGCTCCTCCTCCGCCCGCTATCGCCGCCACCACCACAACAGCCGCCGCCGCCTCAGCTGCCGCCGTCCCTCAGTCCCTCGCTCTGCTGCCTCCTCCCACCCCGGCAAGGGGAAGGGAAAAAACGTTCACTTTTGTGCGTCCCTCCCGGCGTGACGCTGCGCGCTGACGTCACGGGGCGGGGCTTTAATGGTGGTGTGCCGCGAGATTTTTTTCCGGTAAACAGGTGTGCCGTTGCCCAAAAACGTTTGGGAAACACTGCCTTAGCGTACCTTCTTGGTACTACAGTGGTACTTTGGGTTAAGAACTTAATTCGTTCCGGAGGTCCGTTCTTAACCTGAAACTGTTCTTAACCTGAGGTACCACTTTAGCTAATGGGGCCTCCTGCTGCCGCCGCCGCGCAATTTCTCTTCTCATCCTGAAGCAAAGTTCTTAACCCAAGGTACTATTTCTGGGTTAGCAGAGTCTGTAACCTGAAGCGCCTGTAACCTGAGGTGCCGCTGTAATTAATGTGACCCACTTCCATGTTCCAGTTTTGATCTCTCTTCTCTTGCTTTAAAATATATAGATATATATATTCACTGCCAGCCAAACATAAAGCTTTGGTCATCTGCAGGGCTTTTCCCCCAGCCGGAACTCACTTCCAGCACCTCACAAGTGGGCACCATTGCTATTATAAGAGAATAAGGTCATCTGTTCTGGTAGTATGACCCCTCCATGCAGGGCCAGCCTAAGACATTTTAATTCCTGAGGCAAAGGATAAGATTGTGCCCCTCAAAAATACTTCGTGCACAAAAGCTGCCTTGACCAGCAGCTGAACCTTCCTTCAACACTGGCCTGAAAGCCACTGCCCAGCCTAGAGAGAATGGGGCAAGCTATATGGCATGCACAGCTCTGTCCTACAACAGGAGGAAAGAAATGAGGGGTTCAGAAGGGGCAGCTGGGGAGCTTTTGCCACCTGAGATTACTGCCTCACTCTGCCCAATAGTAGGGTTGGCCCTGCCTTTGAATACCTGCACATCACCATTTCTGCTGAAGAAGACTTTGAAAGATCATTTGCCTTCCCATGTGCTTTTCCGTACACAAGTCCCTTCACCATGTTCACACGTCATCATAGTTATGGCAGGTAGCATCAAGTATAATTGTTTAATTGTGCATTGAAATGGAAATCTATGCTGGCATAGTTCTCATCATCTTTCCTTGTTTTCATCACTAACTACGTATTTGTTTAGTAAGTGCATATTATATTGTTGTAACCACCTTGTGGTGAAGTGCAGCTTAACCATGTGTATTCCTGACATCTTCACAACACCTCTGGGCATCAGAGTTGAATAATGATTATTATATGCACATGGGGTGTATGGGGTATTAGGGGATGGCTAGTACCTCTGGTGAGGGACACGTCATGCTTCTAGTTTGTCCACCTTTGGTCCATGTGAAACTGGAGCCCAATCTTTCCCCACACCTTGTCAAGGTGCTGTCAGCAGCTCCCGGCTGGTTGCCCAGGGAAGTATAAAGACAAGGAAAAGTTTCTGTTTAGGGAAGTTTTTAATGTTTAGCAGACTATTGTATTTTGATATTTTGTTGGAAGCCGCCCAAAGTGGCTGGGGAAGCCCGGCCAGATGGGCGGGGTATAAATAATAAATTATTATAATAATTTATTATTTATAAATAAGTTGTTGTTGTTGTTTATTACAGTCCTTTTTTATTTCAAACTTTACAGAGGCTATAGAACCCAGCCTCTTGGATAATGGCGTTGTCCCGATGTGAATCTCCACCCCCTTCTCTCCCACTTCCTCATTCATCATCACCTCCTCTACAGGTGCTGCTAAATGCCCTCTGTCTTCGAGCTCTTTGCTCTCCAACTTTTAAGGCTCGCCAGGTTCTGGGAGATGGTGGGTCTGGAATGCTTTCTAGTGACAACATGTCAGCCAGCTGCTGCTCTGGCTCTGCCTGCTCCTCCTCTCCCATTATTTCCCAACTTTCCCCCTCATCTGCTTCTGAGCTGTGACCTCCTGCAAAGCCCTGTTGTAAATCTATACCATCTTCCTCTTCCTCCTTACTGGGAGGTCAGGCTGGGAAGGAGGTCTCCACCACTCCTCCTCCTCTGCCCAGCCCCTGACACACCTTCGTTTTACTTTGAAAGGAAAGGCTGTTCACTGAGTATTTGCCACCAAGTCGTGGGTGGCGCTGTGGGTTAAACCACAGAGCCTAGGACTTGCCAATCAGAAGGTCGGAGGTTCGAATCCCCATGATGGGGTGAGCTCCCGTTGCTCGGTCCCTTCTCCTGCCAACCTAGAAGTTCGAAAGCATGTCAAAGTGCAAGTAGATAAATAGGTACCACTCCAGCGGGAAGGTAAATGGCATTTCCGTGCACTGCTCTGGTTTGCCAGAAGTGGCTTAGTCCTGCTGGCCACATGACCTGGAAGCTGTACGCCGGCTCCCTCAGCCAATAAAGCGAGATGAACACCACAACCCCAGAGTCAGCCACGACTGGACCTGATGGTCAGGGGTCCCTTTACTTTTACTAGTAGAGAGTCAGGGGAGGCCCACAGACTTACAGAAAGAAAAAATACTCCTACGTTGAAGTAAGAGTAGTGAAATTGCAGCTAAGAAGCTCAAATCATATATATGACTGACACCATTCTTGGAAATTAAACCAATGTCCATTCAAAAACTTTACTTGCAGAAATGTATAGTTATAGCTGAATAATATTTACAGTCACATGCTTCTCCAAGCTTGGGTCCACAGTCTCTTCTTCTAACTTCCAAACAACTGTATTTCCCACTATTTCCAGAGCTCAGCACTCAGCCTTCTGTATCTCAGTTAGGCCATGCCTTGCAGCTCCTGTGAGAGATTTCCACTTATACCGTCTCCTGCATCTTTGCCCTCTTTCTTTCAAGCAGAGAAGATGCACTTCAACACTCTATTGAACTTAGCAGTGTTCACAGTGAAGTCTAAAGCACATTCATCTTGCTTCACATAAAATGTAGTCTTTCCTTCACTCGATACCTCTCCCGTGTGGCCAACGTTAGCCAGTCATATGAGAACTATTAGAGAACTCTCTTGAATTCAGTTACCCAGCAATCCAATTTAAATGTGTAGGAATGCATTTCGATTTCAGTGAATTAAATTATCATACTTAACATACTAGCACTAGTATGCACTGGCTATAGGATTCAACTTGCTTCAGAATATAAACTGTATATTCCAGAGCTACTCTGTATCTTACTAATTCAACTTGTTATTAGATCTAACAAAAAAGAAGCTCAGCCCTGCTTCCAGATGGTCCTGCACTCTTGCTGCTTTCTGAAGACTTCAGCCTCTGGCGCTGCTGTAACAGTGGCAGTGGTAACAGATGCCTAGTGGCAGCAGAGCAGGATGGTTACTGGGGAGCTGCCCTGGCCCATTCTGACTGTTCCTTTGCAGCTCACCTAGGCACAATGCCCATGGCATATGCTTGCCTGCCTGCCTGCCTGCCTACATCACCTCACCACTGTCTCCACATTGCAGCAGCCATGCAAATTGCAGTATGGCAACATCTGTTCTTGCAAAAATATAATATAGCGGGATAAAATGCAATTGAGGCCTAGAGCCTCTAGCAAGCAAAGATTCTTCTTGTCATGCTGCCTTTGAAAAATACATAGTCCTTGTCGCAGATACTAATATTGTGAAGTTTGAAATGACCGGATTTCATAAAACTGACTCCTTTTGGAAACGAAGCATTGTCCAGACTCATTAAAATATTATTCCAATTTTACTAGCAGAACTCTTAAAAAAAAACAGAACATAAACATCAAATGTACACAAAAAATATCCATACAATATCTTCTGCTGTCCAGCACAGGATCAGCATCTTAGAAAATCTAGAGACAAATGACTCTTTGTCATTATCTCTGCTTCGTAGGGTTGGGTATTGCACAACAACCTGAGAAGGAATCTAAGGAAGTAAGCAGATGGAAGTATTCATAAAATATCCCAGGATCCTTTGCCTCTGTGAGGAAAGGCTGCTGATTTTGCTTTGAACCAAGAACCGCAGGCATCTGTGGCTATGTAAACAAGGCCTCATATTTGTAATGTGCCTTGAAAAAGAGAGCTTGCATGTTGGCCTGGGAATCAGCATGTTTCTTCACCCCACTCCCTCCCTCTTCCCCCCTTGTTTTGCTGCCTGCACAGCGGCAGGTGGTTACAGCTTTCAAAATAGTCTTCAGAAAATGTGCAAATTGAGCCAGAGAGCTATAGGAACATAATTGATTTAATCAGATCACAGCATCTTTCTAAAGTTGTTTGTGGAACTCTACTCCCGGAGTAGAGAAAGGCTCCAGGGTTGCTCTAACAAACTGAAAAGGGGGATTTAGCGCTAAGGATCCCATCTGCCACCTAGTTCGTTTATAAATGCAAAAATTAATTTGTGGAAAGTTTAAAGGTTTTGTTTAATTAAACTCTAAGTAGTGTTGGAAGCTACTTGGAGTTTAAGATGCAGCTTCCCAGTGTGAGTGAGCTTCCAAATTTTGATGCTAGCTCTGCCGGTGACCTGCCATATAGACCTGGGCACATCACTGTATCCCTCAGTGCTTCTGATTCATCTTTCACTTGACATTAAAGAATTACTGAGAATACTTTCATAGGCGGCACACAACAGATAAGTGATTAGCAGGAGCCAAAGGGGTGGGGACTCATAATATGCTAATTACGAGAGAGAGACTGAAATTGAGCTTGGGTTTCTACATACAGTGGCGTAGCGTGGGTTGTCAGCACCCGGGGCAAGGCAAGTAATTTGCGCCCCCTAACCCGTGGATTTGCGCCCCCTAACCCTAACCCCCAGATGTTGCGCCCGGTGTGGCCGGCCCCCCCTGCACCCCCCACGCTACGCCACTGTCTACATAATCTTATTTTTACATGATTGGCAGCTGAAAAGAGCACAAGGAGTTAGAAGAATTTGTCTCTGGTAATTTTTTGAATAGGTTCAAGTGGCATCAGGAAACCAGAAATAACCAGGCAAGAAAAGTAGGACGCACAATTAGGGCCACTTTATATGACATAGGAACATAATAAACATAGGCAAGTACATAGGGGCGAAATGAAATCATGTGTGTGGAATATCCCTGACTCGATCTAGCTCCTAAGCCTATTGACTTGGTGAGTCTACAGGGCTGGATTTAGGTTTGATAAACTACTGAAGGTAATGGGGCCCTTTATATGTCCAGCTGCCCTTTGTCAACAACATATTGTTGCTTTTTTGTGTTGAATATATGCTATCTGGTAGTTTATGGACCTATAGGTATCTAAAGCCATTTGCACATGCAGAATGTAGGCACCCTATCTACAGAAATGAGCAAACCAGTGATATTTGAGGGAGCATGCTAGCAGGCGGGGCCTTTTGCTGTATGTAGGTTTTATTTTACAGTGGTACCCTGGGTTACATACGCTTCAGGTTACATACACTTCAGGTTACAGACTCCACTAACCCAGAAATAGTACCTCGGGTTAAGAACTTTGCTTCAGGATGAGAACAGAAATCGCGCAGCGGCGGCGCAGCAGTGGGAGGCCCCATTAGCTAAAGTGGTGCTTCAGGTTAAGAACAGTTTCAGGTCAAGAACGGACCTCTGGGACGAATTAAGTACGTAACTAGAGGTATCACTGTATTTGTTTTTAATCTTATATTTTGGAAATGTACATCCAGGGTTGTTTTTTCCTTTAAATTTTTTGGGAGGCCCCATGAGAATGGAGCCCTAAGCTATAGCTTGTTTAGCTTATACGTAGATCTGGCACTGTGAATCTACCTTGCAGAGAGTAAAGTTGGCCTGCAATTTGAAATCTTTCCTTCTGCCAAACCCTTAAGGTGAGGTCTTCCTGACACCCCCTTGGGGCTGCACCAATTTCAACAGGTCTACTTTGAGTATGACTTAGCTGGGTGTCACCCAGTGGGAATAAGTAAACAGCAAAGCATCCCAAATGTTTATTTTTAGCCCCAAAGTGTAGGTGACTTCGTACTTGGTGGCTGGCTAATTGCTTTGGGATCTGTGGGGATGAGCTACAGTATCTCAATTTAGTGGTTTTCTAGGGGTGCGGAGCAAAGAGTTTTGTGTCTGTGGGATCAATACATCTTTGCTGCCAAGGCTCGGGTCTCCTGGGGAATCACACCTGCTGAGGCAAGAACTATATACATTCATGGGAAAATAATAAAGAAAGAGAAGCAAAATGAAATGGAGGTTGCATTTGAATGCTCCTATCCCAAGGCCAGCCCAGCTCCGATATCAGATATGAAAAGGTATTAAATGAGAAGTGTTCATGCCTGGAGACAGATAACAGGGAGCTGCTAATAGGATCTTAACGTGTTAGAAGAAACCCACTAGGTACTGCTCTGTGAAAAGGGGATAACCTTAGCAATGCGTTGACCTTATGTACAGAGCAAACAGCATCAAGATTCCTCTCCTTCTCTTGCCTGCCTGCCTGCAAAACAGCATTTAGCTTTGATTTTAGTTTTTAGCTTTTATATATCCTGCCAAACATCCCCAACAGGGCCGCAGAGGGTAGCTTATGATAAAGACAGACAGAAATACAATACCTGCTTAACTATGAGCATCAAACCCCGAAAACCTACAGCACATATTAACTGTAAGCAATAGAGATTTTAAAGAAGAACAGCCAGATTAATTGGATGCTTTATATATGTTTTATGTTCTGAACTTCTTACTCTGCCTAGAGCCTTTTGGATCAGGTGAGATTAACCCAATAATAGAAAGCTAATACATACCAGCTGATTATATGGCAGACAGCCTGCTTCCTATAGCATATGAATAATAGCATAGTTATATACTTTAGGTGCCTTTGGCTTCAATGAGAGAGTTAAGCATAGGCTTAACAGGTTGCCAATGAATGTGTTATCTTGGCGCATTATGGGCACAAGAATGTTCTGGGCAGGATGCAGACGCACGTATAGGGTTGTCATATTTTGAACAGCAAAAAAGAGAACACATTTGTTGACTTCTACTTTTAACTATGGATCATTACGGCAACTCTCATTTTAAATACCCCTACTATATGTAGGCTATAGAAGCTGTGCTATATTGCGAATAACAATGTTCTTAACTTTCAACAACAAAATAATAATAATAATAATACATATTGCTCCCTCACTTGCGACATGAAGGTATTTGGGCATATGTTCACATCTTTGTGAACATAAGTGTGCACAGAACAATTTATTAAACTGTTTAACGTGTGCATTTGGACTCTCCTTAAGGGCAGGGGGATGTTAACTCTTGCCCTCCCAGATTCCTTCTCCAAGAACTTGTAGCTGAGCCAGAATCTAGTTCAGCCGCAAGAGAAGCGATTTATACAGTATGTAGCTAGTTTAAGATGTTGCTCTGTCGTGCTTCTTTCCTGCAGACCAGCTTAGCCGGGTGCCTTAGATTTGAGTCTAATAAACTAGGAACATTTTATTGGATTACTGTACAGTGGTACCTTGGGTTAAGAACTTAATTCATTCTGGAGGTCTGTTCTTAACCTGAAACTGTTTTTAACCTGAGGTACCACTTTAGCTAATGGGGCCTCCCACTGCCACCACTGCACGATTTCTGTTCTCACCCTGAAGCAAAGTTCTTCACCCGAGGTACTATTTCTGGGTTAGCGGAGTCTGCAACCTTAAGTGTCTGTAACCTGAAGTGTCTGTAACCCGAGGTACCACTGTAAACAAAAAAAACCAAACGAAAAACCCCATTTTGCCAAAATTTAAAAATCCACTCGGGTAGAAATTTTTATCCTGAAAAAGAGGACGTGTATGGAGAAAAAGAGAACATCTGGCAACCAAACCTGAAAAAGAGGATGTGTCCTGAAAAAAGAGGGCATATGGCAACCTTACACATAGGAAGCTGGACAAGAAGCAAATATACATAGGGTATACTGTATTCGCATCACCACTGACCACAGCCATTGCTCTTCCACTGCTGGTGGGTCCATGGATGGGCTTCAGGGGCTCCGTGAACTGGGTGTGGAATGCAATGAAATGCAATAAAATGAATCGTATGCAAAATGTGCTTTTTCTGGGTATTGGCTTCATAGCCTTCCTCACATTCTCAAAGGGATAAACCTCCATCACAATGAACAGGAATTGTGTAAGAACATCATCCCGGTCTGCCCAAATCCTTATGCTTTGGCTGACAGAGGGCATCCCAGACCAAATTACTTCTCTCTCCTCCCAAACCTTCCTCTTCATTGATTACTTTCTCCATATCCACAGACAGCATTGTCACCCAGCCTGTTATCCAGGCATAAAACCCAGGTGTGTTCACATTTAATCTGTTTTCTAGTGCTGTCAATTCTCCTGACACAACAGAAGGACGTGTGGATCCAGAATTGGCCTCCACAGTCACTTACGGATACACTGTTAAGACTGTGTTCATGGAAGACAATCTTACTTGGCTATGAGTGATCTCCAAAAAAGAAGAAAAACTTGGCTTCCCATCTCCTTCTGTAGCCAGCACAAAGTCCATGCCCTTAACTGTAAAGTCCAGCACCTTGACCAACACCATCTTTGTGCTCACATATGACCCTTGGAGAGTTGCCCAGAAGCAAAGGACCATAGCTCAGTGTTAGAGAATGGGTCCTCCATGCAGAAGGTTCTTGGTTCAGTCCCTGGCAGAGCTGGGGCAGACTCCCTGTCTGAAATCCTGAAAAACCACTGCATGTCTGTGAAAGGCAATGTTGGGTTAGACAGACAAAAACTGTGACAATATGAAATGAGACTGCTGGTCTTAAAAAAAGGGGGAGGGGGTTTGCTGCCCCTGCTTGCAGCTAAACTGAAATATCAGATTTTAAAGATCCTTGTTACCTTACCACTGACGTAATCGTTCTTTATGGCTTTGGTAAATGCTACTGCTTGGCAAAAGCAGGTTTTGCAACAGGCAAGCAGGTGTGTTTCGGCAGCTGGAACAACAGAGCTGTCAAAGCGAATCCTCCCCCCCGTCTCCTCTGTATAGATCTGCTGGGTATGCCAATGAATAATGGATTGTGAGAGATCATACATCTCCTTCTGGATTATATGAGCAGGTGAGGACATTCTAAACTTATGTTAATTACTCCATAAACACAGCCGGATAATAGCAGGCTGAAAAGCCGTTGAGAGGGCGACGACAGCCTAGGATTTGCTCTCGCCAAACCTGCTTTATTTCATTATGAAGAAGACAATCACAATGCATTGCATTCTGCTTCGGGAGGTTTGCATTGTTCTGTTGGTTGGAGCATATTAATTCCTGGTATATTTTTGAACCCCAAGTTGCTGGTTCTTCCCTACGCATCTTAGTGGGCACCCCCACACATTGGACTTGGGCCTGGTCACAAGGGAAGCAGAATTCATTAGTGGAGTGGGCTGTACTATTGCCACAGCCTTCAAGATGAGATATAAATCTCAGCCAATGTTTTAATGATTACCCCTGTTTCCATAATTATAGCAACTGATTACATGCTTTCATTTATATGTTGAGAAACTCTTCTATGACTCGTTAGCTACAATTATTTGCAGGGTTAACAACCCACCCCCGAAATTTGTCCTTTTCCAAATTCTCTGGAGCATCCAGTTTAAAATAATGGGCCGCTGGAATAAATCCACTGCTTCTATAAGGAACAAGCTCCCTCGTGAAATGATTGACAGCAGAAGCATTAGATAAGCATAATGAATCTTCAGTATTAACTTGCATAAAGATGCATGAAGATAAGCTATCCTGTTCGAAAAGCTATTTTGTTCACTTAGGCCACAAATGCAGCAGTATTGATACTGAATGTTTGCCGACGGATATTCTGTGACATTTCAGCTGGAAATATTCACTTGATATCCTCATCTCCATAGAAGCTAGGGGCAGCCTACTGGGAGGGGAAGATACAAATGTCTGTAGCAGGTTCATTTTGGGAAAATAGCAGAGATGATGATGATGATGATATCACTTCTCACACAGAGAAGGGTGCCTCAAGTGACTCGCCATGAAAAAGGCAATAAAACCATACATAAAGCAACAAGAAAACACAATATCTAAACATGTGCATACAAAAATATTTTTAAAAGCCCAAATCATATCCACCCCACTAAAATATCAGCACTAAAACAGGCAACCTCCCCACCCCACCCCCGCCGCTAACTCACTACTCTCAAATTTAGCATAATTTTTTTAGCCCTGCATCTAAAAGTGGGCAGTGATGTTGCCAATCTTCCTTTCTACTGTGCCACTTCTCATCTCATTCGACTCTTGTACTTTCTTCTTGCTGCTATAGTATTTATATACATAGATTATATGTCATACATTTTGTATATTAAATAGACTGAACTCTGCCTTTCACTCCTTGTGTGATTTGGTTTGGTTTCTCTATCTCTGTCCAGCTCCTGCCTCCCATACATTGCATCTCCTGAGAGTTACAGGCTGAGAAAAGGAATCTCCTCCCTCTCTTCTGCTCTCATTTTAATGTCTGATGTGCTCCTTCTTGTAATTCTATAAGCCTCTCTCCTGCTCATCTTATATATAAATATCTTGGGACCTGTGAGCCGTCTGACATGGGATTGCCTAACACCCAACAAAAAAAGCACCTACAGTTCCAACATGCTTCTGTATTCCCCTTCTGAACTGGAAACAAAAAGGAAGGGAATAATTTGACTGCAGTTGTTGGGGGCATTCCTTGACCAAACACAAAAAGGGTGATGTCATGGACTGGTTAGATGCAAAAAATGGCAGGAACCCCCAAGGGAAGAAGGCTCAGAGCCCAGGAGGGGTGGTGGGACAATGTGGAGTGGCTACAGGGAGGAGACTGGGAAGAGGAGGTAACCATAGCTGTCAACTGTCCCTTATTTGGCGGGAAAGTCTCTTATCCCAGTGCCGTGTCCCGCTGCTGTTCCTTATTGATAATGTTCCTTCAATTTCCCAGGTTTCAAAGGAAGCAGCTCCTCTCCCTCCCTGCCAGCCAGGGAGGAGGGAGGCTCCAACTGTGTTGCTTGGCTGCGTTGCTCACCCAATAAGGAGTCTAAGAACGACTGGGGGGTGGTGTGGAGCTTGCATGCCTTGTGCCGATCAAATCGGCCGCGTTGCCTGGGGACTCGCCTTTGCTCAGCGCTTCCCAGCGGAGAAGTGACGGTGGTTTTCCTTCCTGCATCCCCTTTGTCGGGGTGCTGCGCTGTGGGAACCACCGCTTGAGGCTTTGTTTGGCTGCTGGCTGGGCTTTCTGCCTTTGGCTCGGAGGGGCTCAGAAGTCAAACATACCTGTGCTTGGAAAGTCCCTTATTTTGGCTGCTGGTCCCTTATTTTTGAGGCTGCTGGTCCCTTATTTTCAAATCTGTAAGTTGACAGCTATGGAGGTATCAGAAGCTGAAGAGGTAACAGGGCTGACTGAGCTGGGGCAGAGAGAAGTCCAGAATCAGAGGCAGAAGCTGAAGCAAGAGAGTGGGATGAGGAGGACCAAGAGGCAGAGATGAATCAGGCTGGTGAAGAGTCATGGGTGTCTCCCCCTCCTGCTATGACAAGCTTCCTTCCCCACTTGTCTCCCAGTACCAGAAGAGGCATAAAAAGGGTGGATAGGTTGGCTGCACAGAGGTGTAGTCTCCGATTGCTTGGAAAAGGCCATGGAGAGGAAGGGAGGTGAGATTTTTTTAGTCTCAGAAACTGATTTTCATGGAGTAAGACCACTGAGAATGAGCTGCTCTGCTCAACAGGCCTGACACTCAACCAAATCTGTGGAGAAAGTGTTTTTTGCTAATAAAGAGTTAACACCAACTTTGAACTGTGTGATTACTGGCTGGCACACTCCTGTGTCAGGTGAGGATTAGTGTGAGTACCAAGGAAAGGGGAACTGACTGACAAAGGGGCAAAAGGCAAGATTAATGATTGCATCTATAGATAAATCTTGGAGGTGGGAGCACACTGAAAAACAGAAATCAAGGTAGTACAGAAATAGTAAGTTAAAAACAACAACGAAGGGGACTAAAAATGAATTTGTTTTAGTTTTATAATGCATAGTACAAAATAATGAAACAATAAACTATCCATGCTGGGATGGCTATAAGGAAGGCAGCTATAGGTAGAGATAAGCTTCTAAAGGCGGCTGGATTGCAAAACTCTCAGAAAGACAATACAAAATGCTCTTACAATGATTATGTCTACATACCTATCCAGTTCCAGTTACTGTTGCTGGACTGCCCAGATATGGTGCTACATTAAAAAGACTCATATCAGCTGTTTCGGATGCTTTAAATATTCCACTTTGCTAAGCAATATCCCACCTTCACGAAGCATTGCTGAATGTGATGGGTTTTTCCTTAGCTCAATCAAAATCTCAATTCAGTGTGGCCTGTGATTTTATTTTTAGCTAGAAACACCTTTCACTATACATTTCTGCCCATAGGTTTGTGACCTGCACCTCCCTTCTCCCCCATGGATGCCTTCCCTTTTTTTTGGTCTCTCCTCTGCAACTATACTCTCACAAAATCTCTGCCATCCAAGGCCCTCTTTACACACACACTGAACCTCACGGGTACCATTTGCCTATGCAGTACAGTGGTGCTTCGCAAGACGAAAAGAATTCGTTCCGCGAGTCTTTTCATCTTGCGATGTTTTTCGTCTTGCGAAGCACGGTCCGTCACAACTGCGCCTCTTCAAGCGGCTTTTTTAAAAAAGCGCAAGACGTTTTCGTCTTGCAAAGCAAGCCCATAGGGAAATTCGTCTAGCGAAGCAACGCAAAACCGAAAAACCCTTTCGTCTAGCGAGTTTTTCGTCTTGCGAAGCATTCGTCTTGTGGGGCACCACTGTATGTAAATACTTCAACCAGAGCCAGATTTAGGTTTGATGAGGCCCTGATCTACTGAAGGTAATGGGACACTTAATATGTCCAGCTGTCCTTTGTCAACAACAAATTGTCGCTGTTTTTTGTGTTGAATATTTTTTAGGGAGCAGGTTAGCAGGTAGGGCCCATTACTTATATCATAGGAGCCTACACAACGCAAAACACTGTTGCTGTATGTAGGTTTTATTTGTTTTTTTATCTTATATTTTATAAATGTACACCCATTTGTTGTTTTTTCCTTTAAATTTTTTTGGGCCCCCCAAGAGAGTGGGGCCCTAAGCTATAGCTTGTTTAGCTTATACATAAATCCGGCACTGACTTCAACCAGAGGTGAACAACTGCATGGGTTTCCCCCCACCTGATTGGTGTGTCCCCCCTGCCAGGAATGGAGAGTCACCTAAAATCACACTCAATGGTGTTGCACCCAAGATGACTGAGCACGATGTGTTAGTGGCTGTGCTTACAAATAGATGCATAAAATCAAGGAGAGCTTTTATGATAAATCAGCTGAGGTTTATTTGCTCCATTAAGTTTCTTGCATTAAGTATTTTATTCTAGATCCAAATGTACAATAGTGGATCGCTGTGCAAGGATCCCATTCATTTCATTCTACATATTTTGTGTTTTCTTTAAAATGAAGTGAAACATAACCAATTTATATATACTTTTTGTCAGCAAAAATAAAATGTTTGCTATTGATAGAAAACATTCCCCTCCCCCTTCAAATGACATGAGCTCATTAGCTGTAAAAAATAAATACTTTCCCACCAGTGACTTCATTTTAATGCTATGGATTTTCTCCAACGCTAGTCATGCTTGAAGTAGACCCACTGAAATGAATGAACATGACTAACTTAGGTCATTCATTTAAACTAATGCGTCTACTGGTATAGCTTTGGGGCTTTCTGGTATTGCTAATTTTCTTCTCTTACTCTCCAATCCAGAAGAGTGAGTTAAAGGGGAAGGAAGCTGAAATACTTCTCCCTTTAACTACAGCTACTGGCTTACACTGAAAGGTTCAGCTATTAGCACAAGACAAATTATACGCCCTCCCATGGGCAATAAAGAAAAGTGATAGGGAGAAAAATAAAATGTTACTATAGAGATTTGAGAAACCAGGACCCTCGGCTCAATGAAACCCATTTGATAGCTCCACAAATTATAACTTGAAAAAATGGAATGGTTTGTGGTGACCAGCACAGTGGGGGAAAAAAATAAGGAGGGAGCATTCCTTAAATCATGCAGGATTTGTAAAACAGTATGTTTCTGGGGGTTCTTTCCATGGAAAAGATCCTTTCCAATACAGGAATATTTTAGTTGTACATCCTAGATCCTAATGAAAACCCTTGCAGTCTTAATATACCCACTTTCCAGGGAGTAAGCTCAATTGAACTCAATAGGACTTTTCTTCTTAGAAAGGTGTAGCAGGATTGCACTGTAACATTATCGGGCCATATTATCTTTCGGGGGGGGGGGACAATTCCCACGTGTATGTTGTTAATTAATTTCAACATCTAATTCCAATCCTATTATACATAGATGAACAAAGCCTTCTGCAAGAATAGTAGCCAAGTGAATCATTAATAGCAGAATTAATAGGGAGTACCTTCCCTTTAGCTTAGTTGGCATTACTTCTGAGTAAACCTGAGTAGCATCACACTACATGGTGCCATACCATTTGAAACGAAAGGGTTGCACCTAACGGAGTCACTCAGGTAACGGTAAGGCTTCCATTAGAGGAAAAGGAAGGAAAGCAATTTTCGACTATTTCTCCCCTGTAGCCTCTCTGCGTCTTCTATGGAGCTCCCCTAACCCTCTGGAGGAGATTTAGGGTTTGTGAGCAGGGCAGCAGGGGGTAGAGGGAATAACTGAAAATTGCTTCCCTCTCCATTCAACTGATGGAAGCTTTACTGTTAGCTGAGAGGCCCTGTTGGATGAAACCCACAGATGGATGTTTCACTCTTTTTTTAAAAAAAAAAAAAGTTAGAACATCTCAGCCTTTAACTTTGGCCTTGATCCAAAGTTGCTTCCTTTGTTCCCCTTAAGATCTCAGATAAGTGGCTGGCTGACCTTGGCAATCATCAAAATATGCCACCCGTTGCTGCTTCATGTGATTTACTGTGCTTCTTTCTCAATCCAAAACAAGGGGTGTATTATTTAGACTAGAATGTGTATGTAGTGTTATGTTGACATGGAATCTGTTGCACATTCAAAATGCACTTCCCTGTTGAAAAGAATTGGTCTGCATACCCCAGAAATTAGCTATTCGGTTTTATAATATTATAAATTGCAATTACATACCTATTTGGGTAATCCACTTGCCCATTTTATTATTTCTAATGTTAAATTTATGTACAAAGTGCAAGCCAGTTGATAAATATCCCCTACTGATTTAATGACTATTCATTTTTATGGTGGGGGAAAGCTTAAATATTTGCTTTAAAACGTATTTCAGAAGTACTTGCTTGTGATACTACAGCCTGAGATATAACTCCCAGGCCATGGTTTTGGTTGAAGAAGTTACCTCCGATTGTCCGGTTTTACTCTGAAATGGTTACCTGACCTTTAAAAAATAAAGGATAAAAGTGATGATGTGCAATAGCAATAAATAAGGGCATTGGTTATCAGCGATTAAAGTAGTACAGTTCACATGTTGTTACACAGTTTTCTGATTTAACATTGTATAAGCCACCTGGCTTTTATTCTCCTGTAAATAAAACAGTACCCTATTCTTGATTTGTATTCTAACGGCATGAACAAGTTCATTGCAAACTGCATGCAGAGAAAAGGGCTGTATGTCCGCTTTAAGCTAAGAATATTTCGATCTAATACGTAATAATGTATACATGATAGTGCATTAATTCTGAAAACGGCAAGCATTGTTACCCAAAAAAAAGGAGGAAAAACAAAATCCTGATTAGTCTCCTTATAAATATTTTCAATACATATTTCTTACCAAGTATAGAAAAATAGTATTTTTGATAAAGAGGTCTGATTTACATAACAAAGAGCGTGCAACAATTAACCACTCTCTACCAGCTCTATTTGGTTGATTGTCAAGGAGGTGACATGCAGTGGTAATTGTCCCTTTGCCTTTGCAGCACTGACATAAATACTAGCAGGAGCCTCGGTCACCTGAAGCTGATATTGTCTGGCGGCAACAATCAGGCAGTAAGGGGGTGAAAAACCCTTTGCTTCGCACAACAAAGATCTCCTATGCCAAGGCTCCTCAGTCTTCGTGGTCCAGCTACTTTGTCCCTCAGGAGCTGCAGAGTGTCACAAAAGTCTGTTGAGCAGTCCAGTTAAGCTACAATCTGTGTATAAAAGGCTTTTTCAATGTGCTTCTTAAATCTAGAAATCACCTCTCTGCATATGCGCTGGTCAAACCTTTGCCTTTGCACGGGTCGCCAATTTTTGAGTTTCCAAATTTCCATGAGCATCTGAGGAAAAGGCAAAATAAAATAAAATATGTCATGCAGTTTACAAGCTAGCAGTTGTGGAACATGCTTGAAGTGTTATCACGTCACCGTTTCCATTATACGTTTATGGCTTTGCTATCTTTAATATCCACTGTGCTTTTCATGACATCCAGAGGAAAGTCTTCTGAGGTCTGCGCTGCTGCTGTCCCCGTAGTTCCTTCCAGGTCCCAAGAGCCTGGCAGGTTCTCCAGGCTTAGCGAACTGACCGCTCCCTGACTAAAGCTGCCTTCTTCGGATCTGCTGGGCAACACAAGGTGCAAGGACGTATCCGACGAAGAGCACATGGAGGAGGAAAGAGTTGCTGAAATGGACTGGAGGGGAGTCAAGGTGGTGTCCGAACGCGGAGAGGTGCAACTCACAAACTGCAGGTGATCTTTCTGGATCACATGGTAGTGGGAGGGGGAATGTTCAAGGCTCGACGTATAATAGAATTCGCCACCCGTAGAATTCTGAAGGTGGGATTCAGTTCTTGGCGGGCCGCTACCTACGGAGGTCGCATCCATGTTCCAGATGCCGGCTATCGTATTGGAATGGCAGAGCTGTGCTTTGGTGCAGGTGACATTCGGAACCTGCATATGCATACACGGCTGGTGTGGAGGCCAAGACATTCTAGTCTGTAAGTTTTCCATGTTGGGGCTCACGGCTGCGCCGTGCACGGCGCAAAACTCCGGGGACTTTTGTGCCACGACCAGGTTTTCCAAGAGGTGCATCACATTCTTCATGTCCTTGCTTAACTGAGAGACCTCTTGAGTCAAAGAAGTGACCTGAAATATAAATATATATATATATTTAAAAATATATACATATAAAAATATTTACATAACATCGTTCAAACGAAAAAGAAATGGTGGAATCCAACTCATGCCCTTGCATTCACAGAAGGGCTTTGGATCCAGCAGATGCCTCCACTAATGGAAGAGGAAAGGAAGATATTTTTTATTGCCAATTCTGCAGACCTTGGAAAGCAGGGTGGAAGGTGGCGTGGGATGATGGAAGGGAAAGGGTGAATGGGCAAGAATCGCCTCCCATCTTCTTCCATTAGTGGAGCTGTCCGCTGGATCAAAAGCTCTGTCATGAATGTAAGAGCGCCAACAGCATCCCATCCAATAGACAGAAGGCAAGTTTCACAACTTAATCCATCTCTCTGGTTCCAGTTGCAAAATTCTCTTTAAGAACAGAGAGGAGTATTTCCTAAGGAAAATACCGTATTTTTCTGTGTATAAGACTAGGCTTTCCCCCCTAAGAAATAATGTCAAAAATTTGGGGGCTTCTTATACATGGATACATCTTTCCCCATTTTCTTAAATCGGAGTCCCCAAAAATAGGGGGCGTCTTATACATGGGGGCAGCTTATAGAGGGAAAAATACAGTAAATCCATTGATTCTTGTTTTGTTTGATATTTGTGCCACTTGTGGTTCACGACTGTGTGCCACAGAAACGCTAACAAATAACCTATTTTATGTTTCATTAAAACCAACTGTGTGGGTCAAAGTTCTCCCATGGGGAGCAAATCAGAAGATTCCAGAACCAAGCCTAAGTTTTGACTTACTTCAGGACTAATTCCTAGGTGCTACATTCCAGTTTGCTGAGTCAAGCTGGAGCCTCCTCAAATTTTCAAACTATTTTAATAATCTGCTTCCAACATGATGAAATAAAAACCAGTTATGAGAGGGGGTTGCTTTTGAAAATAAACCTTTTGGCTTGAATCCTATAATCCCTTACCTTGGAGAAAACCCCACTGAACTCAATAGGCTGTACTTTTGAATTGATATGTATAGGATCGTTCCACTAAGGCAGGAAGAGAAAAAAAAAGTTCTTCTCTCCCTCCCCCGCCCCCCAAAATGTCGTAAATGTTTGCAAAAGCTCAGCTGAAACTCAACTGAAACATTGGATCGGAAGAAATTAAGGCTTTAGTAGCATAGGAATCAATGAGACTTATGCTAGCCGTGATTAAATTTTCCCCATTTCAGTGGGACTATGATATCATGTTGAAAGCTTTCTATGTAACAGAAATGCTGTTGACATATTTCCTAAATTTCTGTTTCAGTGTATCTGAAGAAGTGTGCATGTACACGAAAGCTCATACCAATAACTAACTTAGTTGGTCTCTAAGGTGCTACTGGAAGGATTGCTTTTGTTTTGTTTCGACTACGGCAGACCAACACGGCTACCTACCTGTAACTATAAATATTTCCTAGTTTAAGAGGTGCCCGACCACCAAGAATTAACAGTGTTCCCTATCTAATATTATATGTTGTGCAATAGAATGGCCATTTCTTTAATGAAAATTCATAATTTGAGAAGTACTCATCTGGGAAAGCTTATCAGCATGATAGTTTATATGGGTAATCATATTTTTTTGGAATACATAAAATTTGCTATAGGGACGTTGATGGAGAATATACCTCTATATAATGAAAGTAACCAGCTGTAGTCTACAACCCATTTATTCTAGCATTGTTGGCTGAAATAAATTACTTTACACACACTGAACTGAGTGAATTGTGGATTAAAGTTGAAGGGAAGCTTCTTTTTCCCCATTTGATTATACTGTACGTAGCTAGCAGGAAAAAAAGCAAATGAAGGTACAAAATTAAAAATTAGCTCTGCGTTGCTTCCAGCAGCAGATAATCAATGTATTTTAGGCGAGATTACTGCCACTGTGCTTGCAGAATTAAACTTGGGCAGTTCATCAAATTGATGAAAAGAGGAAGTAATTTGCAGAAAGCAAGACGAGGCTGTACATTAGTTTTCAAAAGGGTAAACGTACCTGTCAGAAGGAGAAAAGGATAATTGTGAAGCATTTGAGTCTTTCTGAACTAAAAGCGTTTCCAATTAGTGTGTGACTTGTACAACTTAACCTGCTCATTACTATAAATTAAGCACCTGACACTGTCATGGTTAAGTCAAAGCAGATCAAGTAGCCTTAAGTCACATCCAGACACCTTAGAGTCAAAGCATATTTATGCCACTTTAACAGTCAAGATTCAATTCCTGGCATCTCCAGGCAGGCCTGAGAAGATCGCCTGACTGAAAACCTGGAAAGCACACTGCCAGCCTCTATAAGGCAACTTCCTATGTTCACTAATTATTAAGAATACAAAAATACATTGGGTATGCTGAAACTATAGGTTAGGATTCTAAGAGCTTACGTGGTCATTTAGAGGTTCTCTTTCTGACTGAAAAGCTGCTCCTGAAAACTGGGGAACCCTCTGAAATGGCATTTGACAGTGCATGGGTGGAAGGGATAATGCAGGTCATGCTCAAACAAATATCTTAATTTTACTTCACCTTGACCCTCAGTTTCCACGATTTTGTTTGTTTGTTTCTTTCCCCTCCCCCACATACCATTGTGTGAAATACTATTTCATAATGTATTTCTACTTCCAGTTTGTTGGGCTTCATACAAGTGGGGGAAAGCCTAACGACTGTGGTATTAATCTTTAGTGCTTCTGAAATCACATTACAAACAGGTAAGCAGTTCACTATCCATCTTAAGGTGCCTTCAGTGGAGATAATAATAAATCTCAACATTTTGGGGTGCAGTGTTAGTTTTGTATCTTCAGCTTTTATTTTGTTTTTTTTATACTACCACTTGCTTTAAGAAATATATAAAAGTTGAAGCAGAAATTCGTTGAAGCTGCACTCCTAAATACATTTACTAGGTGGACACTTCCAGATGATCTGCTCACTGCTGAACGTTCATCCTGATTTGCTTGCAAGGATATTAGGCAACATTCGCTATTTAAGGAGCGTTAGCTCTGTGGAGAGGCTAGACAATGCTGTGCTAAACCAAGTGTTATTCCACACTTTCCAATGCATTTTCCTGTCACTTCCCTTCTTGAGGAGGGGGAAGTGGGCTTGTTGTGCAGGACCTGCCAACAAACTCTAATTGTGCAACCTTAATGGGACTGACTTTCACACGGATATCGTCTCTTCATGTGAGCTACCTCACAGGGTTGTCAAGAGGACAAATAACGGAAGAGGAAAATTAGCACGCCACAGGTTCCTGGGAGGCCACATGCTAACCACTACACCACACTGCTCTCCAAGTTGTACGCCGTATGGGGACTAATAGGTCTGTGGTGTGGGCTGAGGTCTTGCAGTGGGAGGTGCATGAAAGTGATCCACCACAGTTTCTCATGTCTGCAAATACACCCACAGGCTCAGAAATATTACCAAGCCTTCACAATTATATTCCGTAGCTAAGTGAACAGGCACTGCACATTGCAACCACTAGGTGGATCCTTCTGCAAGCACTGAACTCTAGGAAGGACCTTTGGCTTTGATTTTCATTCCTGCTATGCCCTGCAAAGGTAAAAAGGTAAAGGACCCCTGGACGGTTAAGTCCAGTCAAAGGCAACTATGGGGTTGCGGCACTGATCTCTCTTTCAGACCAGCATGACTAAACCACTTCTGGCACAACAGAACACTGTGACGAGTGCTAGAGCGCATGGAAATGCCGTTTACCTTTCCGCTGCAGTGGTACCTATTTACTTGCACTGGCATGCTTTCGAACTGCTAGTTTGGCAGGAGCTGGGACAGGGCAACGGGAGCTCACCCCGTCGCGGGGATTCAAACCGCTGACCTTCCGATCGGCAAGCCCCACCACACACTTTCAAATGCCATTTCAGAGGGTTACCCAGTTTTCAGGAGCAGCTTTTAGACCTGCGTCCCTGCACTATCTGCCAGTACTTGTTTTCCATAGACTTTAATGGGACAAGGAAAACCTTAATTAACTTTGAATTTCAGAACTTCACCAAATCAATGAAAGAACGTGCTCTCTGAATAAAGCCTGAATAAAGTGCACCAGTACTTTCTACAAAAAATGGAAATATATTATAAACCTGCAGAACAGCAGGTTGAAATGCCCTCCTTTCAGCACTTTCAAACTTGATGTACCTGTGCTGTAATGGATAGAGGGTTGAACTATGACCTAGGAGGCCAGGGTTCTAATCTAAGATGGGGAGGACAGGACCATGTTCGCCACATTGGGCCCCTTGGGGAAAATATAATAATCAATAGATCATAGTTGTTTGAAGTTTGGCACATTTGTAGAACTCTTCAGGTAGATCCCACATGCCAAATTTCAAAATTACCAGCTCAGCAGGTATTATTTTTAAAAGCTGTAGAATGTTGACATTCATATTGGCAAAACCTTCTTTTTGCCCCTCTCCTGACCCTATAATAAAACATGGGTAGCCTTCAGCTGCATAAATTTGCTAGGGATTTTTGGACTACTGATACACATTTTAAAGTAATGCCATCTCTATAGACACAATCATTTTTGCTAACTAGAGACTTTAGAGTTTTGTGAATGCCAAGCATTTCCTATGAAAGTGAAATGCACTTCTGTATTATGCCCTTGCACAAATTTAAGGATCATAGTATGTTTGCTTGATTTTGGTCCATTCTGCTCCAGTAGCTTTTGCTCTGTGGCAAATTACTAGTTCCCCTCCAAAAGAAGAGCTAGGTAGCAATTTTTTGATTGCTAGTAAAGTGCTACAACACAATTACCTTGTATGAAAGCAGTTATTTGCCCTTTTGCTAGAAAGCTTTTAATCTCGGTTGGAAAGACTGCTAATGAAATGTGTTGCTCCTGGCTACCAATGACCTCCTTTCTCATTTTCTTCTTCTTAAAAATACACAAAAAACTGGAGTACGGTATTCTAAGAAATAAGATGAAGGTGCTGGAAAAGCTAGGAATTGTGTTCCTCCTCTTACAGTCCAATGCACTGGTAGGAAATGTCGTCATGGCCACAGACATACACCCTGTCTGGGTTGTGCTGCTCATGTGTAAATCGTACACACAAGGGAAAAACGTACTAAGCTCTCCATTGCCCTCCATGAGCTCCATTTAATTTCTTTCCACTTCTGATTTGTATATAGCCTTTCTATATTACCATACACAAGGTGGCTTACAGCAACAAAATATACAACAAAGAACGCACACCTTATATGATATCCGATCCAATACAGAAAGTCATAATAAAGCATAACTTAAAAATGGAATGACTTATAGCAGATAAAGTAATATTCAATAAGCTAGTTGAATATAATAGTACACAATACAATTAAACAGCTATTAAAAAAAAACTTAAACAGCTCCAAACATCAGCAAATGGGACGCGGGTGGCACTGTGGGTTAAACTACAGAGCCTAGGACTTGCCGATCAGAAGGTTGGCGGTTCGAATCCCCGTTACGGGGTGAGCTCCCGTTGCTCGGTCCCTGCTCCTGCCAACCTAGCAGTTCCCTCTGGCGGGAAGGTAAACGGTATTTCTGTGCGCTGCTCTGGTTCGCCAGAAGCGGCTTAGTCATGCTGGCCACATGACCTGGAAGTTGTACACTGGCTCCCTCGGCCAATAAAGCGAGATGAGTGCCGCAACCCCAGAGTCGGCCACGACTGGACCTAACGGTCAGGGGTCCCTTTACCTTTACCTTTAAACATCAGCAAATGATAATTAAACAGAAATCCACTCTTAACAATCACAATAAATACTGACTGAACTATGATCGGGAAAAAACAACAGGAAGTCACAATGCATAAAATAAAAAGGACAAAAAACTGGGATTCGAAATCGTGCAGGGAGTATCTCTGAGCAGAGAAGGGTCAACCTCTATGTCCCAGAGGGCAATGCAAATTGTGATACAGGTGGTGGAGCTTAGTGCAGTAGTCCCCATTTGCCCAGCATGCACATAACATTTATACATGAGCAGCGCATCTGAAAAGTGCTATAGGCTATTGGAACTAAAGATTTATCAATTATTGCTAGGCATGAAAAATTAGCCTTACCTCAAGGGTGTTGCTGATCCTAACAAGTTTCATTTCTCCACAAAGAAGAGTAGAACAATTGAAATGACATGAAATTCTCCATACCTCATTATTAAGCCTGTTGATCTGTTGCTTTGCTTCTTCCGCTTTGATGACTAGCACAGCGGCGCCAACTTCATTCTCTGTAATCATAACAATACCTACTGTAAGTAGATGGTCATAGAAATCTCGCGTCTGAGACCTGATTGTTCACTTAAGTTTCTTTCCAGTTTTTAGTTTGTGAAGGAATGATTTGCCTATGTAAAAACAAGTGTTCCAAATCGAAACTTTTTCTTGATTAAATAAGGCTAAATTAATTCAAATACGGTATGTAAAGTTCTACCTTTCCTTCAATGAGTTCAGGATAAAGACAACATCAATAAAAACAAAAAACACACAGTTCCTCTGAAATTGAAATGGCTCAGCTAAAGAAAGAGAGGAAGGGATGGTTAAGGTTTGATTGCTTGCATTCCATAGGTTTGTGCTGTGATGCTTGTCACAATTCAGAAATGAGCCGAGTAGCCCTTCTCCCAGCCCCCCCCCATATTTTAGATTGTCATCTTTCTGCACTGCACCAAAGGAGGTCTTTGAGATTTATTCTGCATTAGACTGTAAAATCTTGGTCTAGATTGCTTTTGTTCTCTCTGGTGAGCTTGCTATATAGCTGTCTAGGGGGACTGGGTTGTTGTTCTTAAAAACCCCTTAGGAAGGTGGGTGGGACACAGTAAAAGCTTCATGGTTGGGTTTCGTGCATGTATGTAAGTAAGCAACAACAACCATTTTCATTATTATTTTTTAAAATGTTTTAATTTGGGGCGTATGTGATGTACAATAACCCCTCTTCCCTAGCACCACTTAAAATTAGTTGACACTTTATTCCATTTTATTAAAATATTTAATGATTTTAAAAACGTAGGAAGTGGGACCTGCAAGAAAATGTTGCAGTGTGGAGCGTTGCTGTTCTGGATTCCAGCCCCTCCCCTCCCCTCCCCCTTCTTTTCTGTGCCCTCTCGCTAAATAGCCTTTCTGTGTTCTGTAGCCACAGAGAATGCTATTTTTCCACACACTCTTCTCCAAATAATTATGGGAACTGTAGGTCATTAAATGTTCTCCTAACAACTCTCAGCTCCCTTCACAAACTACAGTTCCCAGGATTCACTAGAGGGGGGGAGCCATTACTGTTAAAGAGTGATTCAAACGTTTGGTGTGAGTGTGATCGGAATAAGCATATTGTACAATTATTTTATTGTTATGATTAATATGTCTACTCACATCAAGCTTTTGCTTTTCTTGGTGTTCCTCCTCCTCCTCCTCTGGCAACAATTACCTTTCACCACCCACTGCCAGAATTGCACCTTTGGCTTTGGGACTGCAGACTATTGGACCTTAAATGAACACTTTGCTACTTAATATTACCTTCTTACAATTAGGGTCGACTTCTTTAATGGGGCATGCAGAACTATACACAGGGATGGGCCCTGATTTAGGAAGCAGCAATGCCTGTAAGCATCATGATCTTTTTACCTTGTCTGATAAATGGCAAGAAAAGAAGCCCAGATAACTGGAAAGAAATAGCTCTACGCTTCACCCCCCTGTCACTCTTGCCCATGATGATCCAGTCACATCTAAGGATTTCTCTCACAGTGTGCAGTACACAAAAGGCGGCCCTCTCTGAAAGGTGCATTATGAATCATTTGTAAGATGGCTAAATATAGCACTAACCCCTGATGGTAGGAGATGCTCTGGAATCCTGCCTGAGTTGTTCAGAGCTAAAGTCAAATGTCTGGCTTTCTTCATTATTGTTACCATCTTCTGTTCCATCAACGATCCTGTTTTGAAAAGGAAAGACAATCTTGGAATAATTGCACAGAAATCAAGCTTCTTTGTCCTCATGCATGGCTAACAATACACACATTTTTAGGGAAACAGAACGTTCATACGATGAACTTTACCATTATTTGAACCCAAAATTGCTTAAAAGAAAAGAGCTGCTATGCTGGTCGACTGATAACATGGGATAGAAAATTCTATGTTTATCTTTGCAAAGAAAACACACTGAAGTGGATGTTACTGACTTAAACAACATTTTTCCAGAATAAAGGACTGCAAGCCTTTGTCTTGTCAGATCTCATTGCCTCCCGAGGGACTACTCATACTTTGGAAGAGGAATAGGGATAAAAGTAGGGTCCAAACCCTTCCCCAGGTTAGAGGAAAACTGAGGTTTCCCTTAGCCTGGGAAGCAGCAGAATTTCTATGATTAAATGTGTTGTTCGGAGGAAAATATCACTCCGCTGTAATATTATTTTGGATTTGATGTGCTCCTTGCAAGCAAAGCCTGAAACTAGATTGTGATGTTTGCTTCATATAGGAACAGAAGATTGGGGTAGGATATTGTGGTATATACAAAAAACACAAAAAAGAAAGCAAACAAAAATAGCCCTCTGCACACAACGGCCATAAATTAGAATTTCAGCTCGCTGAATAGATG
Source organism: Podarcis vaucheri (assembly GCF_965113315.1). Classification (NCBI taxonomy): domain Eukaryota; kingdom Metazoa; phylum Chordata; class Lepidosauria; order Squamata; family Lacertidae; genus Podarcis; species Podarcis vaucheri. Next base: position 24,553,541 of record NC_138750.1, read on the forward strand.
CCCATTCTCATTCCCTGCCCGCCTCCAAAAGGCAAGGTGAAACATAACTTGCGTTTTGTGTTGTGTTAGCAAGAAATAATGCTAGCTGTACTGGAGGTTTTGTAAAAACCCTGGGAGTCGTACATGCTCTCTTTTCGGGCAGGGGCGGAGATTAATGTAATGTTTTAAAAAATCTGACTTGTGAAGTTCCACTCCCTTTATAAACTTTCAAACTGGGCGTGGGGAGAGGGAGCACTGAAGCAGCCAGCTTCAACCCCACTTTGCACCACACACTTAAACATCAGCAGATAGCTCCTTCTGTCAATAATAATATATGCAGTGGAACCTCTCTGCGTGGGCTCTCAATCACACAGAGAGAGCCTTCTACATTTAACAGTTGCACAAATGGGATGCCTCCACAAGTTTTATACTAAATGCATAAAGGTCAGGAACAGGGACTGGTACTAAGCTCCCAGGCACTTGCACTCTCATTAGATCGCCTGAACGAAGCTTTCTTCTTTGGTAATATGACTGTGTTTCTGTACCTATTGTCCTCTTTTTCATCCATACTTTGTTTGCCGTGTCTGTGTTCTTTCTTTCTTTTTAATTGATGAGCCTTTCCCCCTGCCCTCTCCATGAAGGGCTGCTATACATCCAGAATACTGCAGTCGGCGGCAGCGTTTGGGCAGAAATCGAGAAGATGTCCGGGAAAATATGGCAGCCCGTGTCAGCAGTGACGTTTTTGCCCAACAACTTGGGGCAAAAGTAAAAATAAAGTCCAACAACTTTGCCCTAAAACATCTTTTCTGTTCGGATTTTCACTGTTTGAAATATGGCAACCCTACCTCCATGGCAGAGTTTGGAAGACGGAAGACGGCTACCCAACCAAGGTGTTGTTTAATTATGGCAACTTTCCTTAAGTCATATGAATGTTTGTACACTCCATCATTTCCTTTAACTTATCACTAATCTTCCCTGCATTTCGAATAAAGTGCTGCCAAGATACAAAATGGGGGAATATCATTTGTTCAGCCAACCTCTGTTGATAAATGCCCGTGCGAGATTAGCAGTTGTATAACACTCATCAGTAAATTTACTGCAATGAAAGGGATGTGATAATGCAGCATGAAGGAATGAAAATGGATTTATTGAACTATTACCTATTTTACAAAGGTCACTGAACACCTATTAAAGGTGATTACTTTCATTCATAACTGTCCTAAGCTAAAATCAGCGACGTGGCAGTGGAGGAGAAGGTTCCTCCCCCCCCCCCATTTCTTATTCCTCAGGCACTCCTCCCTGCAGCTAGCTTCTATGGACACTGATCACTGAGATGTTTCCTGCACAAGCCAAATTGAAATGAATAGGGAAGTAGTACATGCTGTTCCTATTTCTCTCAATGGACCTCATGCAGCAGACCTCCCCACTGGGTTCGGCTTAATGTCTTTCCGAAAACCTTTCAAGGTGAGAATGCAGTCTGTGAGCGTTTTAAGGAGAAGGGAGCTGAACTTCCGTCTTAAAATTTGCATGGGTCAACAAAAGAGAGAGCCTTAAAGCAAACAGCTAAGCACTTTGCTGAGAAATCAAGTGTTTCTCTGCTTTTGCACTGCAGGGAGACAGCTGTGCAAAGGCTGTTGTTAGTTAAAAGAAGAACCCTCCAAGGAACCGCACAGTCCCTGAGATTGTCTAAGCTGACGGAGCCAAAGCTTGGACAGAATCACTTCATATACAGTATTTTTTGCTCTATAAGATGCACCAGACCACAAGACTCACCTATTTTTGGAGGAGGAAAACAAGAAAAAAAATATTCTGAATCTCAGAAGCCAGAACAGCAAGAGGGATCGCTGCGCAGTGAAAGCAGCAATCCGTCTTGCTGTTCTGGCTTCTGGGATAGCTGCGCAGCCTGCATTCACTCCATAAGACGCACACACATTTCCCCTTACTTTTTAGGAGGGAAAAAGTGAGTCTTATAGAGCAAAAAATAAGGTATTATCTGTACATAAAGACATAAGAGCCTGTTGGATCAGGCCATCTTGTCCAGCACCCTGTTTTCACAATGGCCAGTCAGATGCCTGTGGTAGGGTTGCCATGTTTCAAAAAGTAAAAACCAGGACACCCCCAAAATTGTTGAGGTTTGTTTTTGGTTTTTTAAGGAATCCACCCCACATCTTTTGGAAATCCCCCTTGGACGTCAATTCCACCTTTGAAATCCCAGCAATGTCCATGGCGTATGGCCAGTGGGAAACCCTGCAAACCTACCAATCAGGCAGCCATAGGCAGGGCTGGGGGCAGGGCTGTTGTACGGCCAAGGAAGGTTTTCATATAAAGCGACTCTGCCTAAGCTTTAGCTCCAGCTAGGGAGCTTCCCTTCAAAGTGCCTTGAGTGGGTATTTTGCAATCGGGGTATAAATTTTTTATATAAGATAAAATAAAACATACTGCTCCAGAGCTCTGAAACGTTCATGAGCCAAGCTCTATGGGCTAGCTCAGGGACTGCATGGTTTCAATGACCCTTAAAAGAAACAACCCTCATACTTTGTGTTCTTTTTACATATCCTTCTGACTTCCAGGACTCTGGATGAAAAACAGACAATTTTTAAAGCAGGTCTGTTGAAGGGATGTTGAAAGATGCAGGTGCATTTTGGCAATCAAAAACAAACTAAACTGAATAAAAAAATTCCTTCCAGTAGCACCTTAAAGACCAACTAAGTTAGTTCTTGGTATGAGCTTTCGTGTGCATGCACACTTCTTCAGATACACAGACAAAGTGTGCATGCACACGAAAGCTCATACCAAGAACTAACTTAGTTGGTCTTTAAGGTGCTACTGGAAGGAATTTTTTTATTTTGACTATGGCAGACCAACACGGCTACCTATCTGTAACTGAAACTAAACTGAAATCAGTAAGGATGGTTTTTGTGCTTACAGTGCAATCCTGTCGATGTCTGCTCAGAAATAAGTCCCATAAAACTCAGTTGGGCTTACTTCCAGGCAAGTGAGTAGAGGACTGTAGCCTCCGTCTCCCATAATGAATGCTGGATAGGGTCTTATTGTGCCCTTAAACATTGTGCATTGTACTGGTTTTAGTTACCAGTTCTTCTGAATGCCTTCTGTATAGAGAACCATTATTCCTTTACGGGTTGTATATTTTTTAAAAAAAATACTTTTAAATTAAATTTTCACTTTAAACAAACAACAATAAATTTCAACATCCATTTGTACAACTCCCCCCCCCCGCTCTGCCAAGCAATGACTTCCCTCCCTCCTGCCAACAGTTTTCTATTTCCAATCTACATCTCACAGTTTCCTCTTTATTCAAGTCCATGTCATAAGATTTATCTTATCCTGCTAGTGTCTTCAAACTTCTACAGTTATTATTTAGATAATCAGTGAATTTACTCCTTTATGGGTTGTATTTAAAGTGGTTTAAATTGGTGGGTAATTTTAAGGCAACAATATTGTTAGCAACAGTATCAAAGAATGGAAAACATTTATGATCCACGGGAAAAATGTTGGTATGGAAAGAGAAACTGGGTGCACACCATTGGAAGAGACATTCCTAATATTTACCTGGGGCTGAGGTCTGGGGGACCAGTGCTGTTTAGGGATGAAAGGTGCAGCTTCAGGTTCTTCTCTCTCCTTTTGGAGTAATAATGCAGTTCCGTTTCATGCTTGGTTCTAGAGGAGGTTGCGCTGCAAACTCGGATAGGTGAGTGGAAGGGCACAGTTCCTGAGGCCAACTGTTTCAAGTTTATCCCAAGATAGCTTTTATTGCTTCCTGACTTTTTCTGCTGGGAGCAGGAGGTTGTGCTTCTGGTATGGACTGGAGAAAGAGTACCAGCCTCCTCTTCTACCATCTCCTCCTCTTCTTCCTCATCTTCCACAATAGAGGGAAGTCTCTTGTTGATGCTTCCATTTCCTTTCGAGTCTGCCTAAAATAGCGGATAACTCATATTGAAATTAAAATGGAAATCTGCTTGCTATGTCATAACTACAGTGGTACCTCTAGTTACAAACTTAATTCGTTCCAGAGGTCCATTCTTAACCTGAAACTGTTTTTAACTAGAGGCGTGCTTTCACTAATGAGGCCTCTTGCTGCCACTGCGCCGCCGGCACACAATTTCTGTTCTCATCCTGGGGCAAAGTTCTCAACTCGAGGTAACTCTTCCAGGTTAGTGGAGTTTGCAACCTGAAGCAATTGTAACCTGAGGCGTTTGTAACTCGAGGTACCACTGTATCTGAGAATCCAACTAGTACTGTGTTGAATGTTCCTTCCACATATTTTCCAATCATTTCCCAGGAGGAAAGAAATTGCATTTGAAAATTAATAAAGGGGGAAAAATTGCAATGAATTTCTCTTGGGTGGGGTGCAGAGGTGCTTTTTGTGCTCAACTCGCTTTTGGGAGGGCCAAATGGTGTTTGTGAGTGTCTTGTCTTTCAATCTACATCATCTTACCAGTAGCCTGCACTTTGTAGCCTTCTGGGGTGCCTGCACTATAATGGGAAGATACAATAAGATAACGCCTCTCATGCAGCTTTTTTTCAGATCAAGAGGCATGGGCAGCCAAGGAGGCTGCAGAGTGCTGGGGAAAAACTTACTGGAAAGAAAAACTCAGAGAGGCACACCACTCTTGGCCACCTTGCAACAAGGTAAGCTCAACACCCTGCACCCAAATTTTTAAGTGACCTGAAAATTAGACAGAAAAATGGAAGCCTCTTCCCGTGTGGAAGAAAACTTTTGAGCATTCAATCAAACCCAAAGACCACAAATGTTCCCACTGTAAACATTTTGCAGCTTCTTGGGTTCCTTAAATGGGATTCCACTATGTGAGGAGATTTATAAAATATTGGTCTATAAACACAGTTCAGCAAAATGAAAGCAAATGCATTTTGTTACCCAGAAATGTTCCTTATTTTTAGTTCATACAGAGCTGTGTAATGGATAAATAGGTTGTCTAATTAATTTACCTATTGATTTAAATCTCTTAAATCCCATGTTTCTAAATTTGCTTGGATGGCAACAAATTAAAATGTACATAACAAAACAGAAAGACAAATCCACACTGACAAATGACAAACATAAAACAACTCCAAATGAACTGGACCATCTTTTCCCCTAAAAACTAGCTCAAAGTTTTAGTAAAAAGGTAGATCTTACATAGTTTCCTAAGCCAAAGAAGAAGATAATATAGGCACACCTGCTGAGAGAGACTGTCCCAGAGCTGGGGTAGCCACTCAAAGTGCCTTGCTGCATCCCGTGCAAAGGGAAGCTGGAGTGAAAGCCTTTACAGTGCTATTTGCAGGTGTGTGGGCTCAGGGAGGCGGATGCAAGTCGTTGTCTGATAACAGTAAATAGCCTTAAGAGCCTTTGTAGAAGTAATAGGCAGGGGAGAACATTTAAAGTTAAGTGAGTCCAAATAGGGTAACGTTGCTCAACAGTAGACAACACTATTGATGTCCGGGAGCTTCAAAGCAGAACTTTTCGCAAGACCGGCACTGTGTGAATTGCAAGAACCAAAACTAGGCAACATTTCTCGGTAAAGAAAATGATCCTGAAACTGGAGTTTGGGTTTAAAATCAGGAACTTTCCCCCCGCATGTAGCCTTATTCCTTTCCATAATATACTTACTCCATGTGGGTTGCAGTGTACATTCCAGATACAGTTTCCTATTTAGATTAAATGAGCGTAATGTTGCTAACAAGCCCCGTGGTCTGTATTAGCTTGCTCTACTCTTCCTTTCTATCCTATTTCCATCCTGCTTGCGGCAATTTTTCATTTTATGTCCACAACTCACAGGTAGAATAGGATAACTATTTATTTATTTATTTATTTATTTATTTATTTATTTATTTATTTACCGCTTTATATTTTTAATAAAATCTCAAAGCATTTTACAGCATGTTAAATCAATAAAACAATAGCCAGGCAATCTTCCTCCGGCCTCATGAGGAGCCTCTTTTGTAGGGCTGGGTGAGTCTGGGCTCCACCTCCTAGGCCAGGTGGAAAGGGCTACTTGACTACTATATTGACTACTACCTTGACAGCTAAATTGTGGAACTTCAAGACTCACCAAAAATTTGGACCAGGGTTTAAAAGCTTTTAGTTCTAACCTTCTAACCAAGGTATCATATTGGTTATCATCATGATTTTCATCTATATTTTGTCCTCAACTAAGAACGTATACAGTATAGTCCCATTGTGACATAAGTTTTATCTTCATGGCACAATGTCCATAGAGGATTATGAGCAATATTACATCAGAATGAAAAATCAGTCTGGGAGAAAATATGTAGACCCTGCGTCCTGTTCATAGGCTGACCAACCCAAATTCACCTCTGTTTTGAATTTGGTTTAGGAAACAACAAAAAAATGTATGTGGCAAGGTCTATTAGGGGCTTTCTTAAAATCTGTACTAATAGGTGAAATAATAACAACAAAAAGTATCAGTGAACATGTGCAAAATGCCCTTCCTTATCATGTAGCAACTACAGCATGTTCCTAAACCAGATTTCCTCAGCCTGGTCCCCTCAAGATGTTTTGGACTTCAACTCTCATCATCCCTCAACATTGGCCATGCTATCTGGGGCTGATGGGAGTTGTGGTTCAAAACATGTGGTTCAAACAATTTGGAGTGCAGCTGGTTGGCAAAAGCTGCCCTACACTTAGAATTAAAAGCCATTCATTCTTATAAGAACGAAAGTGTGGGTAGTCTCTTTAGCAGACTCACTGAGGCAGCAGGTCAGATAGGACACTACCTCTCTTCCACTCTGGCCCCCTCTCATATCACCGGATGGCAGCACAGAGATGCGATGTTCAAATGTATATGCAAAATCAAAAGGGCTAGTTATCTGGGCCTCATTTTATCTGGAATGGCAACCATACAAAATGGCCCTGAACACAACCCAAAACATAGGGCTGCATTCAACTAACTTCTTTGCAGAGTAGATGCACTGAAATTAATGGCCATATCTAACTTAGGTGGGTGAACTCTGAGTAAAAGTTAGCTGAATACAACTCATATAAGTATAAAATCAAGTTTGTGAACCCTCATCATATTATTGTTTGGATAGGCGAGTTCTGTGGACTCTTGTTATTAGGTTCAGTATTAACATGAACCTAATTTGGCTAGGGAGTTTCTCTCTATATACTTTCAAGATTTTGAAATTGCTCCGTTCACGTCAATATAGCATAGTAAAAGTCTGTTGCTTTGAAATCAATATTTTAAACGTCACTGTGAGTTGCAATTCAGAAGGTGATCTTTTGGGGAGATGAATCAACATACAAAAGTTAGAATCAGCATGCAAAACGCATCATATTTTGATATGAGGCAGCCCAATATTTAATGAGAACTTACAATTTTTTTACTTCATAATTCTACGCAGACCAGAAACTGTGCATGCAGGGCCTGGCTTTAAAATGCAGAGGTAGCAACTGGGCATGCAAACAGGCAAGTTTATCCATGCCAACACTACTGTACCCATTATAAACAAGGATCTTTTAAAAAGGTACATCATCTCAGTGCCTGCTGGGATCCAAAGACCCAAAAAGGAATTTGGATTCAGCCACAGGTATTTTAAAACTAAGCTCATTATATTAAAATCAGTCAACCATACCTGACAGATTGCAGACTTGTTTGATAATCTTGTGATTACCTGAAAAGAACAACAAATAGAGGAAGTAGCAAATACCAAAATCTGCACAATAGTGGCTTTTCCAGCAGCAATTTTAGAGCAGGGGATGGCGTAAAAGGGAAATCTCACATCAATTGTCTCTTGTGTCTGTTTGCTAAATCAGTTGACAAAACGGTTTAGTGGAAAGTGAATTAATTTTTTTAATCCCTATGTCTTAAAATGTGAGCAAATATTCACTTCTGATACTGAAGCCCACAATTTTTTCTTAGGTGGTACTTTCTGTTTTGATGCATAAGGGCACCATGCCACAAAAAAGAAGTGGCTTTTTAATGGCATGGTGCCCATATGTATATAATCTTATTTGATTTTCATCTTTTGTATATGTCTGAATGTGCCATGGGACAGAACACACCTAGCAAAAACAACAGATTTTGGTTTGGTATATGGTATACTTCGCATTTTTTCACATTGAGCATGCATGCCCTTTGATTTTTGTACAGTACTTGTTTTTATTCCCTTGTTTTTATATAACCTTTGTGTTTTGTTTGAACTTATGAGAATTAAGCTGGTGGATGTTACTGCAGGATCAGATCTGAAGCAATTGCAAATTTCTAGAGTCACATGCTTTAAATGCCCATTAGAATGGTGCAGTTTGGGATATTTTTAAGAGTCGCTGCTTTTAGATGCTACCAGTTGTAATTGTTTTTAGAACCTTTCTAAGTATTTTTCCTTTGATTTCATTTTAAAATTTTGTATCTGTTTGCCACCCTGGGCAGAGCAGGATATAGATTTCAATAAATAAATGAAATGAAATGAATATGCTTTAAATGTGGATTTGCTATGTCAGTCGTT